>NW_016826376.1:1606162-1638035 GCF_001698545.2 Rhinopithecus bieti
TTTGTTGGATTTTTCAAACAATAAAAACTCCTGAGTCAGATATTTGTTTCATTTGTTTTATTCTTTATTTTATACCAATACACATTTTTACGCTAGGAATTTCTCTGAAATGTATAAGCTCCCTCGTTGGCTCTAAAATGTGATGTTTTCTTTTTTCTTTTCTTTTCTTTTTTAATTTTGTTTAGCAATTCTGCAATTTAGATTTCTTTTCTCACCCAAGGGTTGTTAAGGAAAGAATGAAAAGCAAAAGTTCCAAATGGAAGGGCTGTTTAACTTTAATTCTCATTGTTGCTTTTTCATGATTTCCAGAGAAGAAGAAAAAGATGCTTGACTTACGTAACCATGCTCAATTTGGAAATACCCTTTCTTATTGCTTTGATTTCTGGGAGGTGGATTAACATTTACTATTAGATTCACTATTTAATTTACTCTTTAAGAACAAAGATAAAGTGTAGCCAGACAACTGCTTAGGGGTGTATCAGTCCAACAAGATGTACGTTGAGCTTCTAAACAAAATTTAAAAATCTTCACGAACCTTAGAATAAGAAAAATACCTTTTACATTTTAAAATAGTGACTTAAATTACTTTTTTTTAACTGTAGCATATGAGCAGCCACCATGGCTAACTTATTTTGTATTTCTAGCTTCACCCAAGGCTATTTCTGGATGTGGCTGCTGGCTTGTCAAAGTTAAATAAAGTGTGACACATATTGTTCAAAGGCAAGTGGAAGGTCTCATGTTTCTTTTTGAAATATAGGAAACTGGAGACATCAGGCAACAGTGGAAAAGCATGCACTTTGGAGAAAGGTGAAACCTGAGTTCAATTCTTTCGAAACGTGCTTTGAGCTTCATCCATTTGCAATGGGGTCCCCATCCTGGCACTTAAAGGCATGTAGGATGCCATTTCTCTTTCCCCCTAAATGCTCCCACACAAACCCAGAGTACTCACTAACTTCATTTGATTTCTGGGGTCTCTGGTCTCTTTAACTAAACCCACTTAAACATCCCATATGCCTTAAAATAGGGGCTCCACCTCAGTCATGGGAAGGATTCCAACCTTCTTCCACATCCATGTTCCCCACTTAGCCCAACAAGACCCTGGCAGAAGCTTCTGCCCAAGGGCCATGCTGGGCCTTGGGCTCCCCTGTCGGCCTTTAGCTGGCTTCTTGTACTCTGAGCTGCACTTGTTCCAGCCTGAGGCATCCCTCCCTCCCACCCTTCATCCACAAGACCCCAGCCCTGCCTCCTCAATGTTTTATTTGCATTCTGAGTTCCTACTATATTGTATTCTCAAGACATATATCTTCTAAATTTCTAAATTACAGTAAAACAACTTCTAAATTTCAAGTGTGATATGTTTTGGCTGTGTCCCCACCCAAATCTTGTCTTGCATTGTAGCTTCCATAATCCCCATATATGGTGGGAGGGACCTGGCAGGAGGTAACTGAATCATGGGGGTGTTTGTTTCCCATGCTGTTCTCATGATAGTGAATAAGTCTTACAAGATCTGATGATTTTATAAAGGGCAGTTCCCCTGCACACACTCTCTTGCCTGCCACCATGTAAGACGTGCTTTTGCTCCTCCTTCTGCTATGATTGTGAGGCCTACCCAGTCATGTGGAACTGTGAATCCATTAAACCTCTTTTTATTTATAATTTACCCAATCTTGGGTATGTCTTTATTAGAAGTGTGAGAAAGGACTAATGCACCGTGCCTCAGTTTCCTCACTTGAAAAAACATATAATACTAGCCTTACCAGATAGCTAGGAGGGTTAATAAGGGAAACTTTGCCAACCATCTGCCTATAGTAGAGGCTCATGCACATTAGTTGTCCATCCCATTTCTTTCCCCTTCCTGCTGGAGCATGCCCCCAGGCTACCCATAGCTGCTTTGATGTTTCCCCAACTTGCAAGCAGGAATCAAGGTGTGTGGAGAGAGAGAGAGAAGAGTCTCCATAGGTCCCAGGAGGGAGTCACACCTGATTCTCAGTCCTACAGAGGGGAAGTTAAAATAATGGGAAATGAGCAGTTCTACAGATGCAGTAACATAGGTAGAATTGTTGAAGTAAAGTCAATTCACTGAATTTGGCAAGCTGTTATAGCTGGTTTTTTGTTTTTGATTTTATCTAGCTTTTTGCAATCTGACTATAATCCTGTACTTTTATCTACATATTTTATTGACTTTCGATCAGTTCTGACTTGCAAGAATTTCTGCAATTCTTCTGTAAAAGTTTTCAAAATTTCTGGAATCACAGAAAACAGACGTGTTTCTCTCTCTGTAATACATAAAGTAAATTAATATTATAGGTTATATATAACATATAAATAAATATAAATTATATTATATAGAAATATATTTTATTTTATAAGTACATATTTATTTGGAAACTGTAAAACCATAATAAAGGAGTAAAACTGACATTAATATAAGTGAAATAGAGGGGGTTGTGTAGACAATATGTTTGGTTGACAAATATTTATTGAGCACTTGTCCTGTGCCAGGCACTGTCTGAAGTTCTGGGAATATGCAGGGATTAGACAAGTTCTTGTTCTCATAGAGCTGATATCCCAGTGCTTGTGGTGGGGAGGCAGATAAACCGACACATCACTATTTTGTCAGGTGGTGCTAAGTGCCATGGAGACACACTAGGTGCAGGGAGGGAGAATAATGGGAAGATACCATTGCAGGTAGGGGGTGAGGAATAGCCTCGCTGGACAGGGACATATGAACAGAGGTCTGAGTTAGGTTAGGCAGGATGCCACACAGACATTGGGGGAAGAAAATCTGAGCAGAGGGCACAGCAAAACCGCAAGGCTGAGGTCAAATGAAGGAGCAGGAGGCGATGTGGCTGGAGAAGAGGGAGCAAAGGGCAGAGTGTTGGTGGTGAGGTCAGGGACCCAGCAGCCTGATCCAGGGGACTTGAACATGATGGAAGGACTTTGGGTGCATTCTGAGGAAGGGGAAGCCATTGGAAGGCATTAAGTAGGAAAGAATGGAAGTGAGAGTAATCATGTGTGAAAGTTGTTGGAGTCACAATGGAGTGATGATGAGACAGGACAAGTAGTCAAGGAAGGAAGTAGAGTTAACACAATGAGCCCCAGCATTCACATTGTAATCCAGCTCATGCAGGCAGGCACAGCTATCTCCTGCAGGGAATATTTCCCGTAGACAGCATTTACACTTTGATTTTACCTCTTTTCAAACTGACCCTGTTCTCATAATAGCAGTGAAAAACACAGTCCTAGGTGGAGATTTAAGATGCTAATGAGTTATGTGATGTACGAACAAGCATGTACAGCTACTGCATGTGTGCTCCCCAGAGGACCACTAAGAACATGCTTACTAGCAACACCTTTTCTCAGCCTCTTATGAATAATCATGTAAGAGTCCCATAAAAGGATTTCTCCAGCAATAATCAATGCTGTCTACTCAGTGGCTCATACCTGTAACCCCAGCACTTTGGGAGGCCGAGGCGGGCAGATCACCTGAGGTCAGGAGTTTGAGACCAGCCTGGCCAACATGGTGAAATTTCATTTCTACTAAAAATACAAAAAACAGTAGCCAGGTGTAATGGTACATGTCTGTAATCCCAGGTACTTGGGAGGCTGAAGCAGGAGAATTGCTTGAACCTGGGAGGTGCTGGTTGCAATGAGTCATGATTGCACCACTGCACTCCAGCCAACAGAGTAAGACTCTGTTCCCCCTCGGCCCCCTGCAAAAAAAAATAATAATAATGATGATGATAAGAGGCAACATTAATGACCACCAAAATTTTATTTTTTCCCGTAGCATTGCTGGGGTGGCATGGCTGCCTGCCCTGGGTTCATCCTTTTCCTAAGTGCGACTCCTATGACTGAGGGACTCAGAATCAAATGACTATAGCCAATTAAATGTTCTAGTCCAGATGCCCAATTAAATGGGCATGGACAGACATTCGTTACCCTTTAAGTTATTTTTTAAGTCAAAAGCCAACAAAGCAAAAAAGTCAAAGGTGAGGTTACAAAAATGACTTTTCTTTAACTTCTGTGCTACTGTAATCTTGGGTTTAGTTATTGACTTACAGAAATTATTTATACAAAACATAAGAATTGTTCTGAAAAAACTAAAAAATATATACCTGCACGACTCATAACTGGAAATATTATACCAGGAGGCTTTGTCACTTGGTATCTTTATCCTTTTACTTACTATTTTCTTTTAATTCTACAAGAAACAGTAAATTCTTTATGGTTGGAGTGGATGAAGAGGTGCCATGTAATAGCTCAGAAGGCAAAGTCCCTTGTTTTACCAGCTGTTTAGGCATCCATGTACTCATCCTTGATTTGAAGGGTTTGAGTTAATTCTATCCTTCCAAATCAGCTCTTACAATCTCATGTGTCCACCTCTTCTGCAACAGTCCCTGGCCTAGAGGGAGGATGCTTGCAACACAGGATTTTTTGCATGTTCTTTGTGGCTCCACTCTCTTCTCCCAGTGCACATGTAGGCCCCTTAGTCTGAGCCCACTCTACATTGATTTATTTCCCTTACTGAGCATGTGTTAAAGGATGGAATTTTTCACCATGGGCATATTTAGGCAAGCCCCCTGCACACAATGTCCTGGATGGCATTTGGCTGTCTTCTGCCTCTATCATTCCCCCCTCTAAAGAAGTACATCTAACTGCCATTAGAATAAGGGTAAGGATAAAGACAAAGACTGATCTTAACGGCTTCCTCCTGACAGGGGGCACTGTTTTGGAAAGAAAGCAGTTGGGTCTGCCTCAGAGGCCTATCTAAGGGTATCTGGTAAAGGGGACCAACATTCGAGGCTCTGGTTGCATAACTGACTGGAGTTTGATGGCCTGAAGGTGAGAAGAGACAAACCAGGTTATTAGAAGACATGTACCAAAATGAAATGGGGAAGGGTAAGGACAGTTCAAAAATCCTGAGGCTGCCGACATGCCCAGATAACTGGTGGCTATAGTTATGCCTGCTAAGATTTGGGTGCATGGGACTTGGCTTTGGTTAGCTCCCATAGTTTATTTTCCCAAAAAAGAAACCTCTGGGTTATGGGCACCCTATTTACTCCCATTACTTGGCAGGATTCGTAGGATAATTGTTCAGAACTAGAATATTGTTCCAGATTTTTACATTACCCATGCCTTTTGTTTCTTCTGAGCTGCAGCCAGAGATCACCGGTTGGTTCACAGGAATAAGCAGGGTTAATTTAAAATGTAGGCAAAATACTTAAAAACAACTAATGAGTCTAGAATTTAATGACAAATGTATGATGTTTTGAAACATAGTTTCTTTCTCCCCAGTCCTCATTTTTGTTAAAAACAAATCATAATAGGAATGAGTTGTTTGCAAAATAAACTTTAGTCTTACACTTGGTCCGCTTATTGCGCAAAGTGCAACAAGAACAATTATTTTTACATAGGCTTTTAAAATTGGCTTTGATGGAACTTTATTCCACAAGGACTTCATAAAGATGAGCCCACCCATGGGTTTGTACCTTCAAATACCTATGAGTTGGGTGAATTCCTCTCTTCTTGAGGTCCCAAGAATATGGGGTTCCTTGGCCTGTTAGAAAGTGATATTCTTTACTCACCACAGGTTTAGGAACCCTGTATGGGGTCTGTGTAGACAAGGTATGAGGCTGGTTTACCCAAGGGGCTTTGATTGGCTCTGCAAATTGAGCTCGATTCCTTAAAGGGAAGCATACCCTTCTAGTCAAAGCCTTGGTAAAACAACCAGTTTCTTCAATTGCATTCTGCCGCAAAAGAAAGTGGATTCTTACTGCACTGATGCAAATAACCATAGTGCCCTAAGTTAAAAATAATCACAGATAGTTTCCAAATTCTAGAGGAAGCAGGCAGAGAGAAAGAAAACATGCCAAATTTTGTTCACAGTCTATGTTACTCAATTATTAAAGATTGTGAATAGCTCAAAAAAAAAGGTCAGCAATGTTTTAAGCAAAAGTTTAAAAAAGATCACTTCAATTTTCTATCAGTTCAGTCTGTTCAGTTAACTCTTGTTCTGCTTGATATTCATGAACATTTCAGCTCTTCATGAGTCCTGTCATTTTTCCTTTATTCCAATGTCACAATCTCCAAAGTTATCAGAAACCTGCATTTGAGAGCACCTGTTAAATTTCTATAACTGATTATAAATCCTCTTTTGAAGAAGATCAAAACAAAACAACAATTAACTGTGAATAACAAAATGTCCATGGTAGTTACAGTCAAAAACACAACTGACAAAGAAATTTGGTTATCTCTGTGGTGTATAATCACCTAACATAACACCTTTAATTGTGATTGATAGCATATACTCAGATATTAGAATTTTAGAAATCCCATACAGTTTTGGAATATATATTACTATTTTTCATTAAAATATAACCCAAAGAAGATTAAACATCATTTTGGCAATCCCATGTCCATAAACATGTCAGGTAATCCTATTTACCTCTCTTCTGGATGTTCCAGGGATGCTAGGGGTCAGGAAAGTCAACCTTGAAGCAGATCTTTGATTTTGAGAAGCCCATTAAATATGTTAGAGGTTTAAAACAATGTTATCAAGCAGAATTTCAGATTACCATAAGTTATTTATTTTGGCAAAATGATGACTCAAAAATTTTAAAACAAGCCAAAAACTTTTACTCGTTAAGAGGGAAGACTTAGATTTCCAAACAATTCTGTCTTCACTTTCATTTCCTTGGCAGTATAACTGGAAGATAAACTGAAATATTTAATTATCCTTTACTATTACATGAAAATATTATACAAGGGAGAGAAAGCAAATTTTACCCTCACATTAGTTTACTGTTAATGTTAACCCCAATTTTTTAATGGAAGCTTATAGACAATTCTATCCAATCTTAAACAGTTTGATATGAGGTAAGATTCTTATAAACTTTTTATAACCCTTTACAAATTACTAATTTACTAATCTGCTAAAGAGTAGATTAGGGCCTTAAGAAAACCTTGTTGTGCTTTCATTTCAATGCTCAGTCTGTAAAAAAACCATATAATACAGTTTTGGATTTAATCAATGTTCACACACAGAATTTCTTTTGTAAGATTAATTTTTAGAAACCTTCCACCACTTGTTTAAACCTTTAGCTTTATCCTATCTAATTTATAACTTAGGCAAAAATTTACATTTCCATGCATTTTTATAATCTTTGACTAATAACACATTTTACTGTTCTTACATACCTGGCATGTAAATCTATTTTCAGTGGTCTCAATTACATGTTATAATGGTCCTCTTAGCACTTTTTAATTTTAGTTTAAAACCTGGTAAGTCGTTTTAATTATGCACTAGGTACTGATAAAGTTTGATTCCTTCCAGCATAGTTAAGGGTGTGGTTAATTCCGTATGTCCCCATGCCTTACCAAGTTGTAAAGCAGGCAGATTGAACAGTCCTCAAAGGCCAAAAAGCAGTTTACAACCTTAAAACATTTAGCAAACCTAATACCTGACTTGCATAATTTAGACCACCTATTTACATTTTAAGAACATTTGCATTTTATCAATTATCTTTAAGACTATTTTTATTTCTCAGAGATTAAAGTCATAAGAACTAAAAGGCATTATAGCTTTTACCTTTCCTCCTCCAAAATATTTGATCTAAGTGCTTATTTTCTTTAAGCCAATTAATCATAACTCTTTTTTATAACTACACAGATGGACAAGAAGATAGAGTAGTTATAAGATTTTTCATTTGCCAATCTTCTAATTGGATTCTTGGTCTCTGGGTGGGGTCCTTTAAGAGCAGGGCTAAGAAAGCATGCAGTTTCTTTTTCTTTTCTTTTTTTTTTTCTGTTTTTTCTTTTGAGATGAAGTTTTGCTCTTGTTGCCCAGGCTGGAGTGCAATGGCATGATCTTAGCTCACTGCAACTTCCGCCTCCCAGGTTCAAGTGATTCTCCTACTTCAGCCTCCCAAGTAACTGCATGCAGTTTCTAGGGCCTAATAAACAGGCATAGCTGGAAGACAAAAATGGATTTTGAGACCGATCTATTTGCCTCTAATTCCTGGGGTTCCATGAGGAAAAGAGAGGTTTCTCCCAAAATGGAATCCGTGGTACCTTTTCTGTTTTTCCCAAGGAGCCCTAGGCCATCAGAAATTATCTTAGGGCCTCTCATGTGTACATTAAGAGTGGCAAGACAAGGTGGAGAAAAGTAATTCAGTCAACTGAGAAAAAAACCTTTTTCCAGCAAAACAAGATCCAAGAAGAGAAAAACATAAAGGCCTTTCAACTATACCTATAACTTGGATATCCACTTTTAATTAAGCTGAGTGCTCTTTAAGAAAAGTCCCTTTAAATCCCACATTACCTGACTTTAGCCATGCCAAGCAGCCAATATTTCTGGCTTTGCAAGTTTAGCCAAAGTAACCTCACGGGTGAAACCAACAAGCCTCAATTAAGACATGCAAAGCACACCAGATTGGCTACACCTTAAGACCAGCCTCATAAACCCCTTTTCACTAATGAAAACTTGACAGGGAATATAAACAGTGATCCTTATCATTCTTTTCACCAGTTTGTACAGGGAGAGAGGCCAAAAGTCTGACTGGTTAAAAACCTTTTGCTGACATGTCAGGCTTCTGGATTCCTTTCCCCTGAGCTCAATTCTAAGTCAACCAGTTTAAGGTTGGGGAAATTAACTTTTCTCAGGTTGGAGGATGCATCCTAGGGGAATGCCTTTTAGTACAGGGACACAATTACCCATCTGTGAAGAGAGGACAAAGGAGGAAAAAGTAAAAAAGAGGTTTTTTTCAAAGGCTCCCCAGGGGTTCAGGATGCATTTGAAAAGGGGACAGATTGAAGACGAATGGCTACTCATCTAGAAAGGGGAGCGAGGCATCCCTGGTTCCTTTCTCTTTCTAGGAAATAGGGTATGTGAGGGAAAGAAGGAACAAGCATCCTTTTTCCTTCTTCTATCCTTATGTCCCCAAGTCCTGACAACCTCAACAGGGTGCCACCCATGGGTGCCAATGTGGCTCTCACCCATGCTAACAAGGGACCTAGGGGGTGGGATTATCCACTGTTACCCACAAACTGCCTTTCCCCCTGCTGTCAGTAGGCTTCAAATGCCCTAGACCTCATTTATGCCACTGATACTAGTATGACCTTTATCCATGAAACAAGAGGCCTGGCTTGATTGGCAGGAATTAGTCACGCTCACCTGTACTGTGCTTTTTCATTTTTGTTGTTGTCTACCTCTGGATCCCTCAGATGCAGTTTTCTTTCTTAGGGCTTCAACATGAAGCTTGGAATTGAGTTTGGGACAAAAGAACTGCGTCAGTAGGGGTGTGCATGGACTCACCAATCCCCAGGTGTCCCTCACCAGCCTGGCTGCTGCCTCCTAATCATAAGCTAAGGCTAAGATGCAGCTGTGAAACTGGGTCCTTCTCAAACAAGGGAGGGAGAAAGCGTGTCCTGTGAATTAGGGTCCTGGTTTAATAAGATGCCTTCCAAAAGGAAGAAAACTTCTGGCATAGAGAAGGCCCCTCTACTCGCAGGACTGTCTTATTAGGTTGGTGCAAAAGCAATTGTGGTGCCCGTCATTCTAAGTAATGGCAAAAACCACAACTACTTTCACACCAGCCTACTCACTCCTGACTTGGCGGACAAAAGAAACCAACAACAACAACAACAACAACAACAACAACAACAACAACAGCTTAAATGTAGGGCTATGTTAACTGCTGACAAGGTGGAGAAAAGAAAAAGACACCTGGGGAAGAAACCTCTTATTCTTATGCAAATGGATTTCTCCAACAGGGAGAGAAACTTTTAATTGCTGTTGGACTGAGCTGAACCCCTTGGCTGGGGGTGGGGAAGACTCTGTGGATACATGGCAGGGGACACTGGCCAGTTGGCTGCGTGGGGCCTGGGCCCCTGAGATCACCCTGGGGCTGGGGCAACAGCTGTGGCTCAGTCCTGCTCTGGACGGCTGTTGGACACCACATGCACGTGCAGCAGACATAGTGATGTGCCCCAGACAGGAGGGAAGGGGGAATGGGGAGCTGCTATCTTCCTATCCATCCTACACATGTGCCTGTGGCCATTGGGGTGGGAGTGGAACACCCCCAACATTGTAAAAGAAAAGATAGGTGCCATTACAGTCCTCCCCAAAAGAAGGAAAATGCCATAGAAAAGACTGGGTTGGACTGAGGCCGACGTTCCTGACCCCTGAGAGCAATGTGGGGTGGGAGAGTGGGGTGCAATTTCCCCCTCAGAAAACAGCTGAGGACAAGAAAGCTCAGAAACAAAAGGGAAAGAAGTTTTCTGGGTTCACATTTTACTCATCCAGGCAATGTCAGCTTTCTCATTATAACTTTTGGCTTTTGATTTTTTTTTTTTAATTTTTCAATCTGGACAAATAGTGTTTTAAAGACCTTTGCTTTAACCCCCTCAATTTCCATTCTATTTAATTTCATTTCTTAACAACCATCCAAAGATTTCTATTACCCTTCTGGGGCAACTCCTTTGACTCTCTTTTGCCTTTCTCATTTTTTAAAAATTACCCCAATGTTTTATTAAGCATCTGTAAGACCCACAAGGGACAGCAAATTTGATAAGACTTGTCAAATAATTGTATGGTTCTGTTGGAGGAATGTCACCTGGGATGCCTACGTGAAAGGGACCTCTTTAACCCCCAAATTTACCATGACCTGGGTAATAGGCATATTTAATGGGAGAATATCCTGGTCATCATAAAGCCAGTACCATGTGGCTTGCTTATGAATCATATCAACTGCTTCATCTGGGTTACTCAACTTGGCATTTTATAGGGAGAGTTGGGCAGTCCCTTTCTTGGGATAAACAGACTTTACAGTGGCATTTATCCAGTTCACTAGGGTTGGATGTTCTCTCAGAAATAACCTCCTGTGCATTTGGATCACTTATCAGAGATTTAATAGTGAGCTGTGGGTCCTGGATCAAACTGAAGCTCTTTCACTCTGTAGCATTTAAAATTAAGGATTCTGTCCTTAAATTAGTTATTTTTAAATCCATTATAGTAAAAGTATCTCAGGAAGCTGACAATACCAATCTACAAAATGGAACAATTCCTTTCCATTATACCCTCTGGTTTTAACAGTTCTTGTTTTGCCCTTCCCCTACATTTACTGTCTTCTTGGTAACCACAGGTCTGAGAGGTAACTTTTGTTGCCCTGGTTTAATTTTTATTTTGGTGAGTAGCTTGGAGGCTAGAGACTTGAGCTGGGACAGACCCACTTCTGGGCTTGGTCCACTCTTAAGGACCAACCCAGCACTCTTTTACTCTCATTTCAGCTATTACAGATAATAACCAAAGGATGAAACATTTTTCTTTTTTCCTTATTAGCTTGCATTCCTTTATGCATTCAGTGAACTAACTCCCTGGGAGTATGAGTAGGATCCATCTCTAATTCCACTGGTAACTTTTATTTTTAGTAACTGACTATAGCCCAGCTGCAGCTCCTTAAGATGGGTGACCACATGGCCACTCAAGAGTCAGGGTTTCTCATTTCACACCCTTTTATTTTTTTCTTTATCCATTTAGTTTTATCTATATAATTTTTTCCTTTATTTTAGAGTGACTCGTAAATAGTCTCTAGAAAAAAATTACATTTTCTTTAGCAAAAACTACACCCTTGTGTTTTCAGAAACCTCACCCAAAACACTTTTTATTCACCTACTAGTTTAAGTCTTATTAACCCAAATTCCCAGTGGGGAAAAACCCCATAGGTTTACTTAATTTAAACATTACATGACTTATTAACCCAAATCCCCAGTGGGGGAAAAAAATAACCTAGTTTTACTTAATTTAAACATAACATGACTTTAAGATTTTAAATTACTGGAAAGACTTGAGATTAAATTTACCAAATTAATCTTACCAAAGATTACCAGTCATGTGAGCTAAAAGGCATCTGAGCCAGCTTCCATCAGTCTGATAAGCATTAATATTCTCTAAGCCAATTGATTAGAGCTCTTTCATACAGCTTGTTAGTGAAATATCACTTCCAAATGACACATGTAAACATATAGATATAACAGACATATAGACAATGGCAGGTCCAAAAAATTTTTCATTTGCCTCTTTTCAAAAATTCTCTCCCCTACTTTAGATTATTAATTTTAAAAGTTATAAGACCAAACAGAAGTTGAAGGAGAGAGTTACCATTCTAGGCCTTCTCAAAAGAAAGAAAAGGACTGATATATCAATCTGAATAATTTCAAAAGAAACATTACAGAATTTAAAAGTTAAAAACTTTGTGCATTATGAGTAACTCAATATTTTAAATAAAATCTTGTTCTAAGCAATTATTTAGCTTTGTATTAGTGTTTTTTTTTTGAGACAGAGTCTTGCTCTTGTTGCCCAGGCTGGAGTGCAATGGTGCCATCTTGCCTCACTGCAACCTCTGCTTCCCAGGTTCAAGTGATTCTCCTGCCTCAGCCTCCCGAGTTGCTGGGATTACAGGCACCTGCCACCACACCTGGCTTTTTTTTATTTTTAGTAGAGACAGGGTTTCACCATGTTGGATAAAAGATTTTACTTGTCACATGAACTTGAAAAGCATTTGGGCTTATTGTTTAATGTATGAGTACCCTTACAACTTTAAACCAACTTAGTACCTTGTGGCCAAAAACACGTAATAAAATATGTGTTTGCATACATAAACACACACATACACACTCATACAAAGATCCTGTAGCTTTCACTTCAAAATTTTAATATTAATATAAACATATATAAACTATATTAATATAAACTTACCAGTTTGCAAAACAATAACAAAAGAAATGGTTGGATGCACACAGTGGATTTTATCTCAGTAGAAATGTGTTAATAATAGCAGACAAAGCAGGAGGAAAAGAAAACAGAGAGAGAACTTAGGAAATTTAGAGTTGCAGGTTGAACTTTAGGTTCTGAATTTTCCTTGATGTAATTTGCCCATCAGTTTCAAATGTGCACAAGAACAGACCTAAATTGTAACCAGCTGGAGTATTAGAAAACCTGGCATGCCTTTCCATTTACACAACCACTTGCAAGTGAGGCACCATAAAACCAAATGAGGTGCCCGAGAGAAGTTGTTCTCCTTGTTTTTCCATATCCTTAGATAATTTGTTCCCCACATTTTTTCTTAAAAGGAGGAACTGAGCTGTGGCCTAGGTTTTAGTTTAGTGGGTCAAAATGTGCTGATTCTGGGTGGGGCTCCACAGTGTGTCACCACTAAGTCATTGCCGCCCTTTTATCTCAGTTTCTCTCTCTGGAGGTTTAGACCTCCGAGGGCTCAAAACACGGAGTTCCTAAATGAGCTTCCTGGATGAAGCTTTTTAAACGAATTTTGCTGGGGGTTCCCTGTAGGGTGGCTGCATTTCATGGGGTTGGTAGTCAACCTCCTAGGCTCCACCCCAGTCACCCAGGGATGCCTTTTGGCTGGAAGGAGCAAAATGCCCTATCTTTTCAGAGCTTAGGAAACTCAGTCTGACATTTATCTACAAAAACAACAGTTTAGTTGCTCTCACAAATACACAGACAAGCCAATTGAGATTAATTTTGGGAGAAAAGGCAATGAGAAAACTCTTTAGAATGCACCTCTGAACTACAATTAGGATCCTAAACAACAACTTTGTAGGAGGGCGGGGGAAAAAAAAGCTAAGACCAGCTGTAAACTGTTCTCAGTCGCCCCTAACTTTGTAGCTCTTGTCCGCCATTACACACTACAAGGACAAATCTTCTCACAGTACAAGGTAATCTGGTGCCCCCAAAAGCCAAAAAGGTCAGGTAATGCAATACAGGAAAGCAGAGCTTTAAATCTTAGAAGAATCTGCCCATGACCCTTGAAACTCCACAAAGAAAACGGAACACCCCAAAGGGGGTGGGAATGGCGCCTTTGTTCTGAGTTCTTTAAGGGGTCTGAGTCATTAGAACCCTCTTCTAGATTTTCTTGGTACTGGAGATGGTGAAGGGGAAGGAAGAATACAGTGGAACAAAAGTAAACAAAAGAACTTTTTTTTTTTTTTAGGAAGTGAACACAGAAGAAAGTGAACACAGAAACCAAGCACATTGTTTTGTTTTGTTTTCGTTTTGCAGCTGCCAGGAATTTTGGCCAATTCAGAGGCCTTATTTCCCCTAATTTGGCATTCTCATTGGAATTTGACCAAGTCTGTTATAGCTGATCAAATCCTATGGGAGAAAGATCAGAACAACAAAACCCCCAACAATATGATTACTGAGTGCTCTAATGGTAAGGAGAAATTAAAACCAGCTGCTTGTCAATTTCAACTTGTAGTCATTAAGGAGAATTTCCAAGACAAAAAAATTCCAATTCAGCTACTTACCTAGGAATAGAGCCCTGGCACAAGATTGCTCTTTACCATCTTAGAAGCAGGAAAAAAAACCTGGAAATGTGCACAGGACATAATGTTTTTGACTTCCCTGTCGGAAACTAGCTGAAACTCCAGAAAGGAGTTACCTGCTATTCTTCATCATGGAAGCAGAAAAACTTGCTTTCCTTGTTGGCATCAAGTAAAACTCCAGAAAAGGAGTTGTACAGCAAAATAAGCTTTAGATCTCGACCAAATTTTGAGAGATCAGGGATTCTCTGGAGGGTGAGCTCCCAGGCCTCTGCAAATTGTCCTCCTGGTTTGAGCCATAAGGATAGCTCAAGCTGGTACCAAGCTGTATTTATCAAAGGTCAGGGGCACCTCCACTCAGAATCCCTTCATCACCAATTTGTGAACTCAAAAGTATCTGAGACAGGTCTCAATAAATTTAGAAAGTTTATTTTGCCAAGGTTAAGGATGTGCCCATAACACAGCCTCAGGAGGTCCTGATTAAATGTGCCCAAGGTGGTCATGCTTCTATATATTTTTAGGGAGGCATAATACATCAATTCCTTTAAGATGTACACTGGTTCAATCTGGAAAAGCAGGACAACTTGAAGTGGGGCTTCCAGGTTATAGGTAGATTTAAGAATTTTCTGATTGGCAATTTGTTGAAAGAGTTAAGTTATTATCCAAAGACCCAGAATCAATAGAAATGCCTGGGTTGTGATGATAAGGGGTTGTAGAGATCAAAGTTCATCAGGCAGATGAAGCCTCCAGGTGTGTCCAGAATTGGTGGGCTCTTGGTCTCACTGACTTCAAGAATGAAGCTGCGGACCCTCGTCGTGAGTGTTACAGCTCTTAAAGATGGTGTGTCTGGAGTTTGTTCCTTCAGACGTTCAGATGTGTCTGAAGCTTCTTCCTTCTGGTGGGTTCGTGTTCTTGCTGTCAGGGGTGAAGCTGCAGACCTTCACAGTGAGTGTTACAGCTCTTAAAGGCAGCGCATCTGGAGTTGTTCATTCTTCCCGGTGGGTTTGTGGTCTTGCTGACTTCAGGAGTGAAGCTGCAGACCTTCACGGTGTTACAGCTCATAAAGGCAGTGGTGGACCCAAAGAGTGAGCAGCAGCAAGATTTATGTAAAGAGTGAAAGAAAAAACTCCCATACTGTGAAGGGGACCCGAGCTGGTTGCTGCTGGCTGGCTCAGGCAGCCCTGCTTTTTATTCTATCTGAAACCCCAACCCCACATCCCCGCTGATGATCATTGACAGAGCGGATGGTGTGTTTACCATCCTGAGCCTAGACAGCAGAGTGCTAGACAGAAAAGTCTCCCAAGTCCCACTAGGTTAGCTAGATACAGAGTACGCTAGATACAGAGTATCAAATGGTGTACTTCCAAACCTTGAGCCTTAGACACAGAAGGACTGGAATTGGTGTAATTTACAAACCCTGAGCTAGACACAGAGTGGTGATTGGTATATTTAAGATCCTCTAGCTAGACATAAAAGTTCTCCAAGTCCCCACCAGATTAGCTAGGTACAGAGTGCTGATTGGTGCACGTACAATCCTCTGGCTAGATATAAAAGTTCTCCAAGTCCCCATCGGGCTTAGGAGCCCAGCAGTCTTCACCCAGTGGATCCCAAATAGGGGTTGCAGGAGGAGCTGCCCACCAGTCCAGAGCAACGCCTGCACTACTCAGCCTTTGGGCTGTCCGTGGAACTAGGCACCACGAAGCAGGGGACGGAGCCCGTCGCGGAGGCTGGGGAGGCTCGGGGAGGCTAGGGCCGTGCGGGAGCCCACCGCAGGAGGGTAGCTCAGACATGGCGGGCTGCGGGCCCCGAGGGGAGGCAGCTAAACCTGGCAAGAATTTGAGTGCAGCACTGGGGGGCCGGCACTGCTGGGGGACCCGCTGCAATCTCCCGCAGCTGCTGGCCTGGGTGCTAAGCCCCTCACTGCCCTGGGCCAGTGGCGCTGGCAGGCTGCTCGGTGTGCGGGGCCTGCCTAGCCAGTGCCCGTGCCTGCCTGAACTTGCACTGGCCCGGGAGCGCCACATGCAGCCCGGGTTCCCGCTCGCACCTCTCCCTCCACACCTCTGGGCAAGCAGAGGGAGGCAGCTCCGGCCTCAGCCAGCCCAGAGAGGGGCTCTCATGGTGCCATGGCGGGCTGAAGGGCCCCTCAAGCGCCACCAGAGTGAACGCCAAGGCCGAGGAAGCGCTGAGACTGAGGGCTGCTAGCCCATTGTCACCTCTCACAGGCAGCAGATTTCAGAGGGAACAGATTGCAAATGTTTCTTATCAGACTTAAGTTTAATGCTGGTCAGTTTTTCCTGAATTCCAAAAGGGAGGAGGGTGTAATGAGTTATGTACAACTCTCCCATCCCATCATGGCCTTAACTAGTTTTTCAGGTTAACTTTAGAATGTGCTTGGTCAAGAGGGTGCGTCCATTCAGATGGTTTGAGGCGGGGAGGGCTTACAATTTTATTTTTGGCTTACATAGTGAAGGTTAATTATCTCAGTACAATTAGGTCATCATTTTCTTTTAAAATGTTGTCTTCCTTTATCTCCCTGAATACACACACAGTTTACTATTGTCTCATTGCAAGACCCATTCTCAAATATTATTTTCTTTTAGAGAGACTCTTGCTGTTACTTCGGTTCACAAAATGGTGTCAGAAGTGAAATAAAAGTGGCCTCACCTCAGATGAATCAGTGGCCCCTCGAATTGAGTGAAGTACCTACTGACCCCTTTGGTCCTCACCTCTTTTTATACCAGGAAAGGGACTGGCACGTCTCTGGTTATGTAGCAAAAATGTCCCATAGCCCAAAGGCTGGGGTCTGACATCCAGTCTGACTACATACCTGCGTTGTTCAGTTCCATGAATTTTCCTTAAAAAGGCTGTCTGCGAAGCCAATCTGTGAGTGCTCTCTACTATTCACCTTTTATTGATAGATATCTGCTCAATATTTAATTTTGGAGATACACTGTGCATGTTATAGTATTTTATAATTAGCTCTAGTAAGGATACTCTGGGAACATGCTAGTCAGAACATATCTCTGCCACTCTTTCCTCTAAATTAAATATCTGACACTTATCTCCTGAGCAGAGGAGCTACTGGAGCAAAGAGAGCTTGGGGTACGTGATTAAGCCTTAACGCCCTGTAACAGTGCCAATGGAGAGACCAGTTATTATTTGCAGGGCGGTGGAAGGTAGAGTAAGTATTGCATCTCATAAATGAAGCTAACTAATGACGATACAAACAAAGCTGGCACTTATTATCTAAGTCATCTACTTATATTCTTATCAGGCATAAGAAGTTGTACCTTAAATCAAACCCAGGCAGTAATCTTAAGACAATTTTTCTTGGCATGAATAATGGTTCAGTAACATGAATTTCTGGTGACCAGAAATAATGTAGGGGAAAAAAATTAAGTTTAGACACAAAACTGTGTTGGAAAGATGATGCTCTTACTAATTAACACAAACGGAAGCAATGACTCTTAAGAGCCAAAAGGGAGAGAGAATATAATCCAACTCTCTCATGAGGCTAAGCGATTTGCCCACAGCCACCAGGTTTGGTCAATCATTCTTGGAAAATAGCCTATACCAATTCATCAAAGTTTGAGGACAAGGGAATAAAAAACAAAATATAATATTGGCAATGAGAAGGCAGGATTACTCTTATTTATAGACGTTTGTATACTGGGAAAACCAATCAACTAAAAACCATGGAGGAAAAAAGTTTAGATGTTGGCTAGACACAAAAACAATTTGTAACAATAGTTTTTGTGTGTTTACATACAGACAGCCATTCAGGAGCCACAATGCAAGATGACATTCCCATAAGCAACACAATACATAAAATATCAAGGAATAAACTTAGTAAGAAATGCTCTACACCTGTATGAAGTAAACCTCTAATGAGGGATGTAAGACTTGAAGACAGAAATAGTCTCTATTCTTGCAGAACATTCAACCTTTGAAAATATTAGTTATTTCTAAACATTTTATAAAGTCAACACAATGCCAACATAAATCCCAAAGGAGTTTAAAATTTGGGGGAAAACTTGGCCAAAACATTTAGGTTATAGTTCACCAGAAAAATAATTGCTGGCCGGGTGCGGTGGCTCATGCCTGTAATCCCAGCACTTTGGGAGGCTGAGGCAGGCAGATCACGAGGTCAGGAGATCGAGACCATCCTGGCTAACACAGTGAAACCCTGTCTCTACTAAAAATACAATAAATAAATAAATGATTATTGCTAAGAAATATGAGCAATGAACATTGGCTGAAAGTATTCAGGAAAGCCTCAGAAGTCAAAACGGCCTGTAATTGCAGCACTTTGGCAGGTTGAGGTAGGCAGATTGCTTGAGCACAGGCATTTGAAGCCAGCCGAAGCAACATGGCAAAACCCTGTCTCTACAAAAAAATACAGAACATTAGCCAGGTATGGTCATGGGCACCTGTTGTACTAGCTACTTGGGTGGCTGAGGCAGAAGTATTGCTTGAGCACAGGAGGTTGAGGCTGCAGTGAGCCATGTTTGTGCCACTGCACTCCAGTCTGGGTGACAGAGCTAGAGTCTCTCAAAAAAAAAAACAAACCAAAAAACACACAAACAAAAACCACATAAAATATACCCCAGTATAAGGTGTATTAAAATAGTGTGATACATAGACGGGAAAAGACTGAACAACAAAACTGTTCCAGGAGTGCTGAGAATTTGGCATGTGATAAATGTGACATTTGAAATCAGCATAAAAAAGTGAGATAATTTAATAAATAGTATTTGGGATAACTAATTTGTTAGGGGAAATATGAGTTGTGGCCTCAAAAAGATGTGTTGAAGTCCTAACCTCTGGTACCTATGAATGTGATCTCAACTGGAAACAGTGTCTTTACAGATGTAATCAGGTTAAGAGGAGGTCATACTGGATTAGAGTGGGACTAATCAATCCAATTGACTGGTGTCCTTATAAAGATCTAGACACAGAGACATACAAGGAAGAATGCCAAGTAACAAGAGGCAGAAATTGGAATAATGCAGCTATAAGTCAGGGAGTATCAAGGATTGACAATCACTAGAAACTAGGAAGGGCTCCTCCTCCCCTAGAGCTTTCAGATAGAATCTGGCCCTATTGAAACCTTGATTTCAGACCTCTAGTCTCTGAACTGTGAGATAACAAATTTCTGTTGTTTTAAGCCACCCAAGTTTGTGGTAATATATTACGGCAGCCATAGGAAACGAAAACAAAATAATAAAGCTGGATCTCTATCTCTGTCCTCATATGAAAAAAAAAATCTAGATGGATAAAAGAATTAAATGTAAAACACTCACCACCAAAGACCAGAAGAAAACATGAGTGAAAACTTGCATCAAAGGGGAAGGGCTTTTTAAAAACAGAAGGAAATAAATTCGACTTTATAAACATCTTAAACATCTGTGTGGTAAGTCAAAAGGCAAGAAATTATAAAATAAATCTGTAACTCAGGGCAGATAAAGGGTAGTAAGAAAGATATAAACAGCCCATAAAAAAATGGACAAAGAACAAGATGAGTTGGCATGAAAATATAAGTAAGATATAAAAACATGCTCAAATTTACTAAAGAAATACAAATGCATTTAATGCATAAAGTGTTTTACCAAGATTAAAGACTTATTTCAGTCAATTAGCTAGGGTGTAAAAACAGGTACTTCATTCACATTTGATGGGAGTACACATTGGTATAAATATTTTGGAGGGCAGTAAATATTACCTCTTCCTTGGCTATTTCAATTATTTTCATATTTTTGCTTTTCCCATTCTAATGTGTGCATTGTTCATGTAAAGTCTTTTTTTTTTCTGGTAATTTTCCCACAAGAGAGATCAAAGTCTGTTGAAGGATATTTACTTTTGTGGAATGTGATATGTACGGGGATATCAGTTTGAAAAGCAATTTACAAGACATTACCCCAAAATAAGTGACTATACCAGTTTCACTGCAATCCACACCACTACTTTTTTCACTAGTAGTATCTCATTTGTAATTTGCATTTTTAAGTGAAGAGAAATATCTTTCCAGAAACCAAAGAAATATGATTTGCTACTCAAGTAAATGGTATTTCAATTTTTTTGGCGGATTCACAGATTCATATTAATTTCTGAATATTTCTATCCTCTTAGTAATTCCAATAAATCCTTGTGTAACATACATATTAACTCTTGGCTTGCCTCTCACTGGAGATTCTTTCCACACCATGTAATTCTCAAGGTTCTTTCATCCATTTCCATGGCTCTGCCCACCACCTTTATGCTAGACTCAATTCACATGCTCTACAGCGAAATCTTTTCTTCTCAAACCACTTGGAACAGTGTTCTGCACACTGGGTGTTAAACACTGAAATATAGACCTATAAGGACCATCTAAAAATATTAATTTTAGGGTTGTTTTAAATATTAAATATGAACGATTAGCAAATAATTCTATAGCATTAATGCATGGAAACAAGCACTGGATATAAAAATATTCTGCTTAACTATGAAAGACTGCCTAAGTGCTTAAATAAATGAATATAAAAACGAGTTTTAAAATTCTTTATTTAAAATCTCTAACTGTAATGTTTCATAAAAAATATATACATGTTTCTATTTACATATTCCATTAATTCTATTAGTTTGAATTAGATTTTAAGTCCAATTTTGAAAAGCTTACAGAATTTCTTCTGAAATTAACCACTTAAAATTACCGTATGCATAAAACTTACAAAAACATATGCTATATCAAGGCAGAGAAAAGAAAAAAAGTGAAGTGGCTACAAAGGTCCCTGGGGCATCACCTGCTCACCTAGGAACAAGGAGTACTGGATACTGTTCCTTGTTACTGCTAACCTATCTGGATGTAAAGGGTCATAAATTACTTTTTTTTGTTTAAAAAAAAAAAGTCTTTGTAGTTTTCAGGCCAAAATTGAAAATGCCACACATCCTCTTTACACTTTTATCTACACTAAGTCACTCCATTTGGTTGATACCAACTAAGATACAGTTTCTGAGATCATAATCTTTTCATGAAATTAAAGCAGAAAACTGTCCAGGAAAATGAGACTTCAAAGTTGGTGCATCTTAGCTGATCTCATGAAAATTCTTTGGAACCTTCTGTTGGTCTGTAACCAATCAAGGACTCTTTACGGCCATCATCCACAAGTAGATCCACTAGCACGTGCGGTTTATCATAACCAAAGGAGGTGGGGGCTTTTATTACTGTTATGAGCTCTTGTCCTTCTGTTTTTATTTCACCTTTATTATTTGGGGGAAATTCTGAATCAGATAAGGAGTTATGTGATTCCAGACAGCTGGAATCAGTATCAAAACCATTTCTGGAGTGATCACTATCAGAACAATTTCTGGAGTGATAGGAGTTTAAAGCGACGCTGCAGGGTTCAGACTGGTTACTACTGAAAGGTGAAGAACTCTCTCTCTCTATTGGAGTCAGATGGCTGCCCGGGGCCATGTCAGGAATGTTTTCTTCAGTAGTCACCACTTCTGTTATACTAGAAAGTTCTTCTGTATGCTCTCCTTTTCCTGGATTGTCTTCAGTATGCATGCCTGGAACTGTTGCTGGAGACAACGGCTCTTCACAGACCACCTCCTTTTCTAAGGAAAATGGCTGGTATGATGTGATGAGTGATACATATTTTGATTCAGGTTTTGTCTCTAAAGTAGCACTTCTGACCACAGAGATCTATGAGGAGAAAAATTGATTAAAGATAAAAAATTGTTAAGCTTAAGTGCCTACCCTCAAAAAAACAAATGTCTAAAGTAATGGACCACCAAACGGCACATTTAGGATAACGGGTGAATCAGATGGCTGCCTTTTCTTTTAATGAAAGGTACCATAGTAAGATTAAAACAAAGTTTTAGCAATTTTAAAAGCCATCAGATATCTTTTTTTATTATTATTATACTGTAAGTTCAGGGTACATGTGCACAAAGATATCTTACTAATATATGTTGCTTTTTGAAACATTACTGTGATGGTTAATACTGAGTGTCAACTTGATTGGACTGAAGGATACAAAGTATTGATCCTGGGTGTGTCTGTGAGGGTGTTGCCAAAGGACAGTAACATTTGAGTCAGTGGGCTGGGAAAAGCAGACCCTCCGTTAATCCGAGTGGGCACAATCTAATCAGCTGCCAGCATGGCTAGAACATAAGCAGGCAGAAAAATGTGAAAAAAGAGATTGGTCTAGCCTCCCAGCCCACATCTTTCTCCCGTGTTGGATGCTTCCTGCCCTTGAACATTGCTTGTACTGGCTCTCCTTGCTCCTCAGCCTGCAGACAGCCTATTGTGGGACCTTTGATCGTTTGAGTTAATACTAAATAAACTCCTCTTTATATATATATCTCGATACTTATATATATATTCCATTAATTCTGTCCCTCTAGAGAACCCAGATACAATTATCTTCCACATGTATGCATATTATGTCTGCAAAGTGAGCACATCTACTTAATATTCTCATTACTTGCCTTCATCATTGTAATTTTTAGTGGCTCATATTATTTCTTTATGTTGATAAATAATTTCTCTAATAGATGTGGAAATGTTTCCAATTTTTACTAGCTATACAACATGTTAAATATCCTGCACATCTTTTTATTTATGAAATTATTTCCTTATAATACATTTTTAAAGATTGGAGTGACTATATTGAAGAAATGGCATGTTTATGGCACTATTACACCGAATACCCACTGTGTGCTTTTCTTCTTACCAGGGCTAGATTACTTTTAACTAGCATTTACCCATTATCCTACTACTACTGGATATCCTGGTTTCTTTTTCCTTCTCTAGTGTAAAATGGCATACTGCAAGGTTGTTTTGTGCTTAATTACTAGTAAAAAATAAAATATTACAATTCATTTGTGAGTTGACTACTAATTGTTGAGAGTTCTTATCCACTATACTTAAAGGTAGTATTTTTAATAGCAAATTTTAATGTGCCCTTTGAGGATCACAGATATTATTCCTGTCATATTTGATTCAAATAGATACTATTCTGTTACCTTTAAATGTTCTTTTCATCAAAGGCTTTGAAATGTTGGACATAAAAATCGTCAAACTCCTATGTTAGTCTCATTTTTGGCCAACTTTCCTTTTATACTCCAACAATAATGAAGTGTTTCCATATTTGCAGATCTTTCAAAATCATGCTTTCTTGGCTCTGCACCTTGGCACATTCTGTCCCCTAGTGCCTAAACTCCTGTGTGTCTCTCAAGACTGCTCAGGCATTGCCTCTGGAAAAACCATGACTAACCCCATCCCAAAGCTGGACAAAGTCCTCACAGGCTCAGGTATAAACCTTTTAACCTATCACACTGTATATATCCAATGTATACTTATCTTTTCTTTCCACTAGACTTTAAGATCTTTAACAGAATTGTCTGTGTTTTTGCCCTGAGAATTAAAAAACAAAAAAAAAAAAAAAAAAAACGTGCTGCATAGCAAAAGACACATTATGTCATTTTGGATGTGTGGTAGACTGATTGATGGCAGGTGACATGCTGTTGAATATCATTCCACTTTAAAAACATAATTTAAGAAACTATCAAAAATGGTTCAAGTTAACCTTATAGTGTGTACAAAAAAAATTAAATACATTACCAAGGACTTGGGTAATATTATGCTTTTTTCCTTCAATGGATTAATCTTCTTAATATAAAAACAGATCAATACCAGGCTAAGTACTAGAAAGAGTAGTAAAGCAGCAACAACTGGAATCCAAAGAGAACCTTAAAAAAGGCAGAAATCGCAAATTACAATTAAGATGGAATACTGCTCTCATCTATCAAAAAGTCTTAGTGCCATTCTTGAATAGATTTACACATTAGTGAATATGGCCAGAGTTTTAAAGAACACTGAAGGAAGCAGAAGTTAGGAACTCTGAGTAAAAAATTAGGTATCTGTCTTGGATAGCAATATGATTCTTCCCAGCTCTGCAATTCTAGAACTTTCTGGGACTATTCTGCTATGACATAATATAGTTAAAATAGCTTTTCCACAATAATTTCCTTACAGCCCTACATACAGTGTGTTTCCAGGGTTATGTACTTCTTTCAGTTAAAAATGCAAAAGAAGAATTTTAAAAATATCTCTCCTTAGAAATAAATTCTGGCAGCTGGGCACAGTGGGTCATGCCTGTAATCCCAGCACGTTGGGAGGCTAAGGCAGGCGGATCATGAGATCACGAGATCAAGAGATCGAGACCATCCCGGCCAACATGGTGAAACCCCATCTCTACTAAAAATACAAAAATTAGCTGGGTGTGGTGGCGTGCGCCTGTACTCCCAGCTATGCGGGAGGCTGAGGCAGGAGAATCACTTGAACCTGGGAGGTGGAGGTAACAGTGAGCTGAGATTGTGCCACTGGACTCCAGCCTGGTGACAGAGCGAGACTCCATTTCAAGAAAAAAACAAAAACAAAAACAAAACAAAACAAAACAAAAAAAAGAAAGAAATTCTGGCAATGTTTATAGCTCTTAAAATGATTTAGCCCCCACTCCTCAGAATTTTCTGTTACATTTATTTATTTCATGACTGCAAATACTTATAAAGCTTCACAGATGTACATGCACACAGGAATGTTGCACAGGAATAAAGTCCCCTTAATTACAAACCAGACATAAATAATATAAAATAGGAAAGATTTGTGTCCAAGCACAGGCATCTAGAATCACCATTGTGTATTTTGCTCTAATGCTGCTTTTTATTTCTGCAGCACAGTCTTCAGTATTTTTTTTTCACTAGTTCTCTCTTCCAATTAACAGCACTCTAACATTCTGTGGCAATGTCTGGCTTCCTTTAGGGCATTTTGTTACCTAGAATTTTCTAACTATGGAAGTTGCTAGTTAATGAATGCTTCTATTACGCTTACTACAGGATGTGAAAAAAGTTAAATCATTACAAAAGTAAAAAATAACTACAAAACCACTCCCTTTAGTGTTGTTAGAAGTCCCATGGGCTGAGCAAGTGCTGGCTGCAAGGCATTGAGGCAAGCAGGCAGGGGCTGCTGCTCAGGAGCCACAGCGATGCTATCATGTGGCCATATTATCAGTGCAGTTTATAATTCAGGCTAAAAACAAATCTGGGGCATTTGCAGTATTTCAAATTTTGAGCATTAAGAAGGGTTTTATTTTTCAAATAGCATAATGAAAATTAGCATAAAATGCATTGCACTGCTTTAAGTCACCTATTTGAAACCTTCATATAATGGCTTGAAGTTATTAGTATTGAATTTTAGGTGTTTGTCCTGACTCTTCAGCCTATATTTCCATTCTTTGAAAATATACTTGCATCATAAAATTTTAGTAAATTTTTAAACCTATGAAATATATTCTAAAAAATTCCTAGGAAAAAAATGTATATATATATACACACACACACATATGTATATATAGATATATACACACCCATACACACAAAGATAATCATCAAAGCATTGAGTTGTCATAGTGAAAACTCCTATACTCTTAAAAGTCCAAAAACAATAAAACGTTAAATACATAATTTATATAGTGAAATATTCTACATTAATATTAATGAAGTATCTGAAATAAAATGGAAAAATATTTGTAATATATGCTTAAAGCAATACATAAAATCATATATACTATACAATATGATCATGTCTACGTAGAAAAACTAAAGAAAATATCAAACTGTGAGTAATGGGGTACTTTTGCATGGTAGAACTACAGATCATTTTGTTTTCTTCTGGCTTTTCATATTTTATAAATTATCTATAATGAACACTTACATTTCATAACTACAAAGAAAAGTCCAAACTTCTTTAAGATACCTGACACCTGAGCGTAACAGTTCTAAAGTTCAAGTTCTAACATATGTATCTCTACCTCCCAACCCCCCATATTAAAAGATGAAATAAATTATTGTAAAATGCTATTAAAAATGACCCATTATTTATTATTCAAACCCATCTATAAACTTTTTTGGATATTAATCGCAAGTCTTTGTCCAGTCCACATCATACAGTTGTAATCAATGAGCATTCCTGCTCTTCAGTCTTTAAATTACAATCCCCATAGAGAACATTTTACTGGATTTGTAACATCTTGCTATAGTGAAGTAACAAACTGACTTATAATTCATAATCCTGAAATGCAAACATTTGTGCAGTTTTATGTACTTTTTTTCTGTCCTGGGTCAAGGGGCCATCACATGGCTTTCCAAATTGGTTGTTCTATATCTTTTAATGTGTGAGAAATTGCTTTATTTTTAATTTTGAACTTTTCTAAGGAATGGAACTAATGGAACTGAATATTGTTAAAACAGATCTTTTGAAACTGCAAATGAGTTTGCTTTCCTCACATGATCCTATTTTAGTTACTGCTCCCTCTATATTTAGAAGAAAAATGGTAAGAATTTACCTTTTATGTTGCTATTGAAAATGGTAATACAAACTTCTTTTGACTTTTCAGTTGTAACACCCCATACATGTAAGACTCCTTCTGCTGAAACACAGTACTGAGAATTCAGTGAGGACACTGGAATCGCTAACTGGCACTGAATCTCGTCGCAATCATCTTCCTTCTGCGTGAGTATTTTATACTGGATCTAGATGGAAAAAGAAAAGAGTGAAAATGCACAGCTTCCTTTAATCTGCATTAAAAAAAAAATCACCATACTAGTCCTGGTCAAACAACTGAAGAAAACATATATGACTGATTTGAACATGTCTAAAAATAGCTTTGATATCAATAAGTCAATTTGTTACTTCAACATAGCACGATACTATGCATCTGTTATATTCCTTATAAAGACGGTTAATTTAAAAACTCAGATTGCAGGAATGTTTATTGTTAGTTGTTAAACTAACAAATGTTCATTTGTCCTACTCATTTGTCCAGAAACTTAGCTGGTGAGAAACAGAAGTATTAATATTACTTTACATCACTGCCAATGAGGAAGAAAATCCTCATTTTACCAGTGGAGCAATGGAGGTATACTGGGAAAAATCCTAGATTAGAGCCGTTCTGCTAAGTGAAGCAAATAAAAACGTAAATGTATTCATGTAGTCAGTGTCAGTGACTAACTCCGTATCATTTTTGCTTCAATAACATTCATGTATTTTTTTCTTATCAAAATCTATGATCTGTGAGTCTTGCTTGAATATTTATAAGCATTCTATTTTCATTACACTACAGAAACAACTTTTGCTAGCTACACAAGAATTTCCATTATGAAAAATGTGAAATAGAAACACATACCTCACTTCCATTCATTCTCACATACACATTGTACACCTTAATGTAACAGGTAGTTTCTGGATCATAATCGACTTCCTGCTCTTCTCCATTTACAAAAACTGAAGGGTGAAATACGTCAATCATGATTTGCTTCTCCTCCTTTCTGATATCCAGTTTAGGTGGTCCAATTTTTCCTGGGGAAGGAGGAGGAGGAAATATAATAAGTACTTGGAACTTCATGGTACATTTCATAAAATTACCAGAATCTGTCAATCAGCCTATTCTTTTTTTGTTCTGGTTGTTCTAAAGCAGGACCACATTTAAACCACTCCACAAATATCTAGAAGATAGTCTCAGTGTCCTTTATAAACAAATGTTTCATAAATCTCAGGAAAGAAGCACTCTTATTTAATCTAAATGCCTCTTTAGCAGTTTAATTTCATTTCTAGTTATAAACAAAATAGTTATAAACTTTGGTTTAAAAAAGACTTTACATAATATAAACTCTCTTAAGTAATTTTTCCTTTATCTTTGCTTCTGTGGATTAAGAAGCCTGGTTTCTAAGAAACGCTTCAGAAATGGCATTAGTTATCTTTCCTCACCAAAACTTTTTACTGTGAAAGATCAGAACTTACTCCATAAATGTTTATTAGGTCTTTGATGTTTGAGACTTTGTTGGTGAACCATTTATCTAGTCTTCACATGTTACTGTGTACCACTGTGTGCCAGGCAGGTCTGTTTTTAACGCATCGCTGTATCCTCAGGGCCCGGTATACTTTCCGGCACATAGTAGGCCCTTGATAAATCTATATGGAAAAAAATCTAACATGCAGATGGTGTGGTAATCAGATGACAGAAGTGTGAACTCTGGGGAAGAAAAGTATTTAAAGGGCAAGGAGAGGAATAGCCTGTAGAAGACACCAAGGAGGCACAATCTGAAAGGCAGGGGCAGAGCAAGGAAGTGAGGCTAGTAGGAAAGGGACCCAGGGGCTAGACGACCAGGGAGGAGTCAAGTGACTAAACTGGCACCCATGGGTGAGGGTCTGAGAGCTAAGGCAGGATGTCATAGTTCGAAAACAGGAACTGGCACTAAAGATTCAGGAGTTTGAGGTGACAGCAAACATCAGGTACACTATGGGAGTGGGATGCTGGAAGAGTGAAGATCTGAAAATCACAGTGGCTGAAGAGAATAAGGAACTCTGCAATTTTTAAATGTATTAAGGTGATATTCAAACTCCCCAGGCATTAAGAATAAGAGTTAGCTGCCAAAGTCCTTAGTGAATATAACTTACAAATGAATGACAAAAGATGGGAAGGGCAAGGGTGGTGCAGGGGACCGCTGGGCAGCACAGACCCATAATTGTATGAAGTGGAAATGTCATAGCATAGAAGCAGCAAAGTGATGGCCACCTGTTAGCCCTATTTTGTGGGGCTTGAAAGAAGGGGAGAAGGATACAGGTTGAGTATCCCTTATCCGAAATGCTTGAGACCAGCAGTGTTTTCGGTTTTTGAGTATTTTTTTTCTGGATTCTGGAATATTTGCATTATACTTACCAGTTGAACATTCCAAATCTGAACATCCAAAATGCTCCAATGAGTATTTCTTTTGAGTGCCATGCTGGTGCTCAAAAAATTTCAGATTTTGGAGCACTCTGGTTTCCAGACTTGGGATGCTCAACCTGTACTGACTCTCTAAATACCTCCAAGTGCTTCTTAAGCACTGTGATAATTTTCAGCAACTGCTAATAAAAGCAAATATATAGAAGACATGTATGTTTTCCAATTTAAAATTTACATGTGTACACATTCTACTCACCATCTCGGCACACAGCAAATTCTTTTGACTCTGCATAGGCAGATTCTTTTTGTCCAACCCTGGCTTTAACTCTGACCCAAAGAGAATTTGATGGATCACCAACATGATCAGAAATATTACAATAATGATGAGAAATATTGATGCAGGCATCAATCCATTCTGCATTCTTAACACTAAAAAGAATAAAAAAATGTGAAGATAACTTTTACTGTTATTAAATAAACTCAAACCATTTCTGTCTGTGCTTTGCTTTTTATTCACAGCACAAAGCGGTAGAAAGAGAAGAGTAAGAATAGGATGGAGATGCTAGAGAAAGTAGGAAGACCTTACTCTTTGGTTAGAAGAACTACAAACTCCATTACAGTAAAGAGGCTCAATTCAAAATGTAAAACCTATGCAAGCCACATTCCACATTCAATTTTTTAAAAATCTGCTTTTTTAAACAACCCTAAATTCCATTAATATACATGTTAATTATAGGATTAAGCACATTACAAAAACTAACAGTTGTCAAAAAAGTTTTTTGAAATTTATATTATTCTACTACAAACTACATACACTATAGGAAGACAACATACTATTAGCTTTATTTGTCATGCTAATCTCAGTTTAGTGATACTTCTCTACTTCAATACTGATAAGGAAGAGGAAGTAAGAGGCAAGAAATAACTGGCAAAGAATTTACATCTTTAGCACTTTTGGACACCTACAAGCAGTTCAGGATGTTTTGCCATGTGGGAAGGATGATGAAAGGAGAACACAGTTGTGGAATTTGCAAGGACCTAAACAAAAATGGATAAATCAAAGAGTGACACTCACCCATAGTTCTTTACCTCTACAGTAAAAACAGAGACCTGTGGCATGCTCTGGTACTCCCAATATACGATGGTGTTCATGTTATAGGACTCAATTGTAACATTAGTTGGTATAGGCACTGTAAGAGAATAAAAAAGTAAAATGGACAATTGTAAGAAACTAACATTAATATTGGAAAACCTTATTGTAAGATGCCACATTAGTCAGATATGTATATTTGAAGAAAAGCAGAATTCACCAGGATACCAAAATTATTTAAATTAAGAGTAGATATCTAGAAGTTAATTTTATTGAAAAATCTATAGAAGAGTTCTGATTCATTTTAAATTATGGAAACATTGCAATATAAAGGAAACACAAGTACATCATGAAGCAATAAATCCTCATAATATGGTAGAAGTTTTATAATCAAATGGACTGACTACTGTACTAATAATCCTCATTTCATCACTAGAATTTTCAATATTTGATACTGCAGATTGTATTCAACATTGATATGGTTTGGCTGTGTCCCCATCCAAATCTGAACTTGAACTGTATCTCTCGGAATTCCCATATGTTGTGGGAGGGACGCAGGGGAGGTAATTGAATCACAGGGGCTGGTCTTTCCCATGCTAGTCTCTGGATAGTGAATAAGTCTCAAGAGATCTGATGGGTTTATCAGGGGGTTCTGCTTTTGCTTCTTCCTCATTTTTCTCTTGCTGCCACCATGTAAGAAGTGCCTTTCGCCCTTGCCATGATTCTGAGGCCCCCCCAGCCATGTGGAACTGTAAGTCCAATTAAACATCTTTTTCTTCCCAGCCTTGGGTATGTCTTTATCAGCAGCATGAAAACAGACTAATACAAATGTCTACAGAGGAACTGGCTACACTAAGGATGGCCAATTTCACTCTAAAGTACCACCAACCTCTCAACTCTACACATAATACTGTTATGCCTTCAACACTTTTTCTATAGTACAGGAATAGATACCTAAAGATTGAACAATGGAGCCACACATTCCAGTTTCATAAACATTCTGCTCTCTGGGGTGTGCAGGGCTTTTTACAAAACATACCCAACATTTCTTCTTGCCTTCACTCTTTTAAACCTTTCAGAAAACATCTGTTGATAAGACTTGAAAGAGTCATGCAAGAGGACAGACAGAAGTCATTTTAACATCTAATCAGACACTACCAAAATCTAGTCATTAAAAATAGTCACAGGCCAGGTGCGGTGGCCCACGCCTGTAATCCCAGCACTTTGGGAGTCTGAGGTGGGAGGATCTGTTGAGTTCAGGAGCTGGAGACCCCATCTCCACAAACAATTAAAAAATAAGCCAGGTAGAGGCCTGTGCCTGTAGTTTCAGCTACTTGGGAGGCTGAGGAAGATCACTTGAGCCCAGGAGGTCAAGGTTGCAGTAAGCTGTGACTGTGCCACTGCATTCAGTTCTCTTAAAAAAAAAAAAAAGGCCGGGCGCGGTGGCTGAAGCCTGTAATCCCAGCACTTTGGGAGGCCGAGACGGGCGGATCACGAGGTCAGGAGATCGAGACCATCCTGGCTAACACTGTGAAACCCCGTCTCTATTAAAAAATACAAAAAACTAGCCGGGCGAGGTGGCGGGCGCCTGTAGTCCCAGCTACTCCGGAGGCTGAGGCAGGAGAATGGTGTGAACCCGGGAGGCGGAGCTTGCAGTGAGCTGAGATCCGGCCAC
>NW_016826376.1:1638225-1652992 GCF_001698545.2 Rhinopithecus bieti
AAAAAAAAAAAAAAAAAAGGTAGTCATTTTTCCCCACTGTTCGGTGTAAAAAGGTTGTTATCCAACACCCCTTGGAAGACTGAACACACACACTTCTCCTTTCTCCCTTCACTTCTTTATAAACATGAATGTATACAGTTAGCGATGTGACCCCAAATTTATGGTTATTCAATCTCACCTAGCTGGAACATTCTATTAAACATGATTTACTTATATAATTAAAACAAATAAATGAATGGCAATGTAGACAGGAACAGGGGCTTCCAAACATAACTTACAATCATCCTCAAAAATTGTGAGAGGGACAGAAGTTTCTCTTTTTTTAAAGTGCCTTGGATGATAATGATGATTATTTATATTTATATCAAGCAGACTGCTTAAATAAGAAAAATACTCCCTGGGTCAAACATTAATAAACTTGGGTTCTTTCTTGGCCACACTGCTAAATACTTCAGATTTCCTGATTTTTCAAGTGAGGTGTTACTTTCATATCCCTAAGATATTTGCTTACTGATGAAGGGAAAATCTATATTTTCCCCGAAACAAAAATTCTAATATTCAAGACCAAACTGGTATATTGCCTTAATTTACAGTTATTTAACACATATATTATATTTTCAAAGCAGAACATGGATCAAGAGTTATTTAGGTAAATAATTGGCACTAATGAACCATTAAATGCTATCACCATTATTATTTTCTTTTTTTGATTATTTTTTCCTTTATTGCAGTGGTTCTCTGTGGGAAGTGATTTTGTTGCCCAGGAGACAGGCAATCAATGTCGGTAGACATTTTTGGCTCTCACAACCTGGAGAAGAAATGCGGGGGGTAGGTACTGCTGGCATCTAGAGGGCAGAGACCAAGGGTGCTGCTAAATATCCTAAAATGCACTGAACAGCCTCCACAACAAAAAATAATATAGCCCAAAATGCCAGTAGTGCCAAGGTTGAGAAACCCTGCTTTATGTTTACAATTTAAGTGTTCTTCTTTAAAAAAAAAGTTATGAGGAAAAACTAACTTAAAAACACAATGCTTTACAGTAAACCAGTATATTTCATGGCTCCCCTGAAACAAATGAACAGACTTGGTCATTGCCAAAATATCTAACTTCTATATTATTTACCAAAATGGGTTGAGATTATAAACCTGGGAGGGTCTGAAGATTCAAATACTTCATACTACTAACTTGACTTTTTTGTGGTCAGTGACCAGACACCTAGTTTTTCTCCTTCTGCTTCCAGAAGCGCTGCTGAAGGCTGTTGGTACCTGCCATCTCTGGTTCTTTAAGCAACTTCCTTGTAGGTGATCCCAACAGCACTGTTCTCGCCAGAGTAGCCTTGGCTCTTTGTTTTTTGTAGAGTTCCCATGGCTATTCATAGCAGGGTATACTGAGGCTTCCTTAAGAGCGTCTTTTTTCTATCACATGCTTGCATCTCAACCTCCTGAAACAACTCAAATACTTCACAATCCATATTTTAGGTAGAAATAAAAGTCACTCCTCTTCACCTGGGTTCAATCAACATTAATATCAAATAACAATCACACATATAAACACACTTTTTCAACCAGAAAAGAGAGGTACTTGATGCTAAGAAAACTCATACTAAATCTGAGCCTTCCTTCAGAGGCCATTTCTTCCTTTTGGCATTTTTTTTTGCCTCTTGAGAGGCTGAGAATTTTCAGACCAGGTGGTCCTGGTTTCTTTTTAACAGTTCTTCCCATGATTGAGCAGTCTCACCTGTTACCATAAGACCCAAGAAAAAACCAGGTGGCACTTTCAGCACTTTGCTTAGAAACCTCCTGAGCTAGATCACACAGCTCCTCAGACATTCTCTATTTTTGGTATCACTGAAAGCTACAGTGTCACTCAGCTTTCTGCCACTACATAGCAAGGATCGCCATTCCTCTGGTTTCCAAGACTGGAGATCCTTCGCTTCCTTTTAAGCCCCATGCCTCCACCTTTTTTTTTTTTTTTTTGAGATGGAGTCTCACTCTGTTGCCCAGGTTGGAGTGCAATCTCTGCTCACTACAACCTCCACCTCCTGGGTTCAAGTGATTCTCCTGCCTCAGCCTCCTGAGTAGCTGAGATTACAGGTGTGCACCACCACACCCGGCTAATTTTTGTATTTTTAGTAGAGATGGGGTTTCACCATGTTGGTCAGGCTGGTCTCAAACTCCTGACCTGGTGAACTGCCCACCTGGGACTCCCAAAGTGCTGATATTACAGGCGTGAGTCACCGGGCCCCACCTAAGGCCTTCTTTTTAATTATTCCCAATAGGAATGGCTTTATAATGGTATATACTCAACCTGAAATTCCTGTATGTGAGAAAAAGGCATATAAAAGCCAATCTGCATACCAGAATATCAAAAAAAGTGCATTTGTACTTAGGAAGGGGCTATTGAATCACACAATGGAAAACTACAAACAGGAGGAGGCTTGTGCAGCATTAGATTAGTTTTTAATGTGAACCAAAGTATGTTTCCTATAATTTAAGTAAAAGCCTGATATGGTTAGACTAGGACAAGGACTTAAATCATAGCTTTCAAAGCAAGACAGACAGGTGGTAGGAGGAAAAGATTTCAATGATTTATAGAAAAAGAAATTACTACTAGGTTAAAAGAAAAACTTATACCCAAAAGATGTAACCTGTGGTTTTTAATGCTACCAGAGGAGAAACTACGTGGTTATGAGACATCTGCCTTTGTTTTGCCAAATATTACTTTTTGCCAAACGTTATTTGCCAAAATAATATGACAGACATAGGCAGTTTTCTTAAGCTTCGGAATTTTGTAATGTGAGGTTTAAATTGTTATATATTCAGATTAAATTAATTAAGACTTACAATAAACTTCTAATATATTTATACTATGTAAATAAAAATATATGTAGAAATAGCAAAAGAGTATTATTATCTCTGGGGCTTAAGAAAAGATCTTACCAGAGTGATTTCATGAAATAAGATGATCTTACAGATTTTCTCATCTCTTGAAAATGCTAAGATAGATAGTTTTGTGTAGCTCATGCTGCTTTTGGAAACGGGCTTAGAATTATTTAATGTATTACATCTGCATACTATCCGGAGTAAACTTTAGCTATTTTAAGATCTAATTCCCAGAACTCCCCTACAACTCACAGCTAAGAATTTAAGAAAACCAAACACAGGAGAGAAGAATTTGTTTTTCCTAACATTTTAATTACAATGCAGAAAAAAAGGAGGGCCCTGGTTAAAGCCAACTGTTTCCTCAGAAAGCTGATAAGCCAGAAGAGACAGGATATGAAAAAAGAGAGACAAAATAAAGGAGCAGTGAAGATCAGCAGGTGATATAGAGTAGTGCTACCGACAGGACAATAAGAATGTCACAAAGGACCAAAACATAGCAGTCGTGATAGCTCTGCAATAAATGTTGGTGAATGTAGGGTGGATGGCAAACTACAGATACCTGCAGTATAGTCTGAGGACACTGGCCATTTCCTCCGCATACGTGGGTGACAGGAACCAGGGCTGCTACCTGCGCTCCATCTTGTAACCACTAAAAGCATCTGTGTCTCTTCAAAAAACGACAATCCGAGGAGTTCATCACCCATCTTAACACACTAGTGTAAAAAGACTGTATAAAAGTTATGTACACCTATGGTGGAACGGGGCTATGGACTCTACAGAAATCATCCGACAACCTGCTCACCAACCTCTTTCATGGAAGAGCACACTGAGAAGCATAAGGAAGAGAGGATGAAGTAAACTATTGTTCTGGATTTTAAGTCATCTGACGCTACAACTCAAAAACAAATGTTTCGAATTAAAGCATCTGGATCTTTTCTGAAAGAACAACCCTCAGAAAAGATCTAACACCTTCCCCATGTTAAAGATACAGGGACAGGAATGGGGACTGTCACAAAGGTTTCATCTGCATGGCAAACAGAACCAGCATAAGAAATCCACACCGAATAAATGAAAAGTACCAAATCAAGGCCTTTGTATTTTTGTCAGAATATATTTGATTACAATCTACCTCCTGAATGGCTTCCGGTGCTGATAAAATGACTATTTTTCTTAATGCTTTCCAACTTTCACCTTAGCAAGGAGCCGCATCTCCCAGGTTTAAGCTGAGTAGGACATTTTGAGAATTCTTGCATGTGATGTTTCAGGTGTTCACTGAAATCTTCTAATTGAAATTTTTCTTTTTAAAGAGCCAGGCATAACACATAGTGGTCTGCAGTGAACTTGTAAGTAACTAACCTCCCCTATATTTTTCCCTTACACCACCACCAAGTTGGGGCTTACCCAATAAATATTTGCTCAGCCACTTTTCTTTTTTTTTTTTTTTTGGAGACGGAGTCTTGCTCTGTCACCCAGGCTGGAGTACAGTGGCCGGATCTCAGCTCACTGCAAGCTCTGCCTCCCGGGTTTACGCCATTCTCCTGCCTCAGCCTCCCGAGTAGCTGGGACTACAGGCGCCTGCCACCTCGCCCGGCTAGTTTTTTGTATTTTTTAGTAGAGACAGGGTTTCACCATGTTAGCCAGGAGGGTCTCGATCTCCTGACCTCGTGATCCGCCCATCTCGGCCTCCCAAAGTGCTGGGATTACAGGCTTGAGCCACCGCGCCCGGCCTCAGCCACTTTTCTGACTTGAAATCCAGGGCTTTATTCTTACTCCTATTTATCCAATTTCATCTAGTTGGGTTTGGCCTGGCATTAGTTCTGACTGGACCAGACCCATCTAGTCCCTGAGAGAAGTCATTTCTCAACACTAATTGTCTTTTGGACTAACTCATTCTGAATTGAGAAATAGTTTAAGAAATGAAAAAACAATGCAAGCTTTTCTAGTCTACTGAAAGAACAAACTATTTTTGTCTGTTGGAAGAGATGGAAGAATGAGTTAGATGCTGAGCCTATTTTAAGTTTCTCATACTGATTTGGTCAAGTTTGTCTTTTTAAAAGCCAACGCAATTTCTCACATAAGACTAAAGGAATTTAATATTTAAAGATATAGTTGTTAAATAATAATGTACATTATTGAATAATCCCTAAAATATTAAGTATTTACTACAAGACACAAAATGTGCTCACCTTTTTAATGCATTACCTCAGATACTCATCACATCCATCCTGTGAGGGAGACAATGTTATCATACATATTTTACCAATGAGAAAACAGAGCCTCAGAGAAGTTACGCATCTGCTTCAAGTAATTCTGCTTCAAGTAATGTTTCCTGATTTTATTACATTATCACAATTATGGCCACCGCAAAAGTCGAACAATGTATTAAAATGAATAATTTCTTAAAAATGCATGAGACTTAAACAGATACCTAGTATTCTGATTACTATGCATTAGGATAATCTAAAATAAAGATACCCCTTTAGTAAGAAAATTACAAGTAAATTCCTTTCTGTTAGGAATTCACTTCATTCTGGTTCAAACCTCATTCTGATTCTTTGTTGACTCAAAATTGAACCATTAATTACTCATCTAGTTTGTAAAGCAACTGCACTATTGGTATGCTGCCAAATTTTGTAAGACAGCTGTTTAAAACTATTACTTTTCTTTAGGTTTTCATACATACACACACACATACACAGATGAGACAGAGTCTTGCTCTGTTGCCCAAGCTGGAGTGCAGTGGTGCAATCATGGCTCACTGCAGCCTCGACCTCCTGGGCTCAAGTGATCCTCCTACCTCAGCCTCCCCAGTAGCTAGGACTACAGGCACATGCCACCACACAGGGTTAATTTTTGTATTTTTTTGTATAGATGGGGTTTTGCCATGTTGCCCAGGCTGGTCTTGAATTTTGGGGCTCAAGTGATCCTTCTGCCAATGTGCTGGGATTACAGCCATGAGGCACTGCTCCCAGCCTAGGTTTTCTTTTATATAGAACCAAAATGTGGTCCTTTCAAAGTCTGTATGAATCAAGAATCGGAATAAAGTGAAAAAGAAAATTTAATACCCTATTCAATAAATATAATTAAAATGTATTATCCTGTGTATTTTGAATCTCGGAAATAACTATAGAATCCAAAGAAATAGTGAAAAATTTAAACAGTACTCAAGGCTTTATCCTAAAGTCAGATAATTAGTAGGAAGCATAGCTGATAAACCGTGCAAGGTCAGTGAAGAGCCTTGCAGTTGGTGTAAAGTCCAGCCTAGCTCTTCAGCTATTACTCAGAGTGGGACACCCATCTGGATGAAGAAAGCCAGTGGCACACCCTGATTCACTTAAAAATATATATACTACTTTTATGTGTAAAAGTGTCTGAAGAATGAAATACTACTGATTAAGTGGCACATACCGATTTCATTTTCACTTAAGAAGTATTAATGAAAAGCCCATGAATGTAACACAATACATTCCTAAACACTTGGATTTCCTGGAGACTGACTATATCATTATATTCTCTTGTCTGCTTCCCTGTTCTTATCAGGCCCTCTCATCTAAGATGAACTTTTATAGAGTCAAGCCCAGCAACAGTAAGAATAAGGCTGGGAAGCTAAGCAAGAGCCAGAGCATTGTAGGTTTCTTCCTACTTTGGAGACTTTGTGTTTTAAATTAACTTTAAAAGAACAGGGAACACAACAAAATCTAGAATAATGCACTGAAAAATCTAGAGAAATGTGTTAGAAATGCACTTTAAAAGGAGGGCTCACTAAAACTAATGAAAAGCAGGGCTGGGTGCCTGTCTCTGCTAGAAGAGTCAGGAAAGGCTTCACAAAGGTGACCCCAGTTTTAGACCCAGAGGTACAGAGACAAATTCTAAAGTTTCTGCAGAATATAGAAGGCTGAAGTTGATCTTCCCATGGGAGGCAGACAGGAAATCCTCCTCCCAGGGCAGGCTACAAGGACGTGCAATTGTGCACTCATAAGGGTTACATGCTTGGGAGGGCACCGTACTCAGAAGGAAGGGCCTGGCACTTGCTTTTATGCTATGCCTGAGCTAGCATTATCCTCTTTCTCTGCTGACATCCAGTCAGAGGGCTACTAACTCTTCCTTCTAAATGTTCTTCTAACTGTCCTGTTCTCCACTTAAAACTACTTCTCATTGACTCCAACTTAAGCAGCAGCCTCCTAATGGGCCTTGTGTTTACCCTCAAACTACTTTATAAGATGACTGGTCTTTCTAAATGGCATGTCTGATTCTGCATAAAATCATTTCCCTTTGTAATTGATAATCCAATGATGTCAGCATTAGTAAATAATGACTGACTTCAGCAAGGCATAGTGGGTGTATTATCTTGTTGGCTCAACACCTGTACTTCTTTCAGGCCCGCTTCTTCTGGTAACCCAACCCCACCCTTGACGAGAATGTCCTTCCCATGCAAGCTGGCACCTGAACCTAGCTGGGCAAATCAGAGCCTTTCCCTGGGATTTTGTTAGGATGGAGGAGGCTGCAAGACGTCAAAACCCAGAAGCTGTCAGAATCCATGATTCCTGCCAAGTGTGGAAAGCTGTCAATGCCAACAGTCAGAAATAAGAAATGGAGAGTCCTAGCAATTTGGGTTCCTGGTTCTAGCTTCTTGAGACCTAGCTGGTATCTCTAATTTTCTGTTTAACTCTGGTTTTTCTGAGACAATAAATTCCTCTTTTTGCTTAAGTTAATAAAGCTAGGTTTATTGCTGGTACACATAATATGGCAATTGATTATTTGGTTTGTACTTCTCCACCTAACCTACCTCCCCTTGTAAGCTTTCACACACAGTTTACAATAAAACGCTTAACATTCCACGAATTCAACATGCTATCACACCTCTGCACCTCAGTCTCTGCACCTCTGGTTCCAACACTGGGGTCACCTTTGTTAAGTCTTTGCTGACTTCCCTAAAAGAGACAAGCACCCCACCTTGCTTTCCTTTAGTCTGTGCCTAAGTGCAAGCTCTTACGGCAAAGTACTGCAACTGCCCATGTGGATGACTGACTTAAGCCTGGCAGAGCAGTTAAGAACTTGGACTCTGGAGCCAAACTGAGCAGCTCCCCACTGAGTGGCTATGACCTCTCTGTCAGTTGGGCAAGCCTCTCTGCAACTCAATTTCTCATCCATAGAGAGACAGACAACGCCTACTCTAGAAGATTGTTGTGAACACAGAACCAAAACGTGGACCTTTCAAAGTCCGTATGAATCATAAATCATAATATAAAAAAAAAGAAAACTGAATTGAAAAGGTTTACTGATTTCTCTTGAGCTCGTAATCACAATTACTCTGCACTTCAGAAAAGCCATCCTCAACATTTGTTTCCTAGGAAATGTCAATAAGCAGGTGGAAATAAAATGCTCCGAAGAACAAACCCAGACGAAGAGACCTATTGCCAAATCTGCAAGTGAGTGCCGGCAATCCACCACTTCCAGACTGAGACTGGCCACTTCTCAGCTGCCACTTACTTCTCAGCTGGCGACAGAATGCATACTCTCCTACCCTAAGCACTTTGAGTCTCCCCCCGGTAAGAAGTATTTAAGCCACGAACTGAGACCACGATGTCACATGCTGATCAGGACATTCACAGTCATGCGTCACTTAACGACGGAGATCCGTTCTGAGAAATGGAGAAATGTCTCCTTAGGCAATTTCTTCGGGCAGTAGCGCACTGACACAAACCCAGATGACACAGCCTACTGCTCTAGGGCATGAACCTGTACAGCCTGTTACTGCACTGAACACTGCAGGCAACCGCAGCATACTAGTGAGTATCTGCGTATCTAACCATAAAAAAAGTACAATAAGAAAACGATATTATAATCTTATGAGACCACGCTGTCCCACATTGACCGGCAACGTCCTTCTGCAGCGCACAATCATATTTAAAAGTGGATTACAAGAGTCAGAAAAACAAGCGGCGTGATTTGTTGTGGCGGCAACCAGGGAACTGACGAGTGCAAACCAGTGGGCCCCAGTCTCGCGACCCAACTTCGCGTCCCCGTCGCCCCGCTCAGGGCCCGACGCAGGGGTCCCGAGAAAGGGCTACCGCGGAGAAGCGGGGCGGGGCTTCTCGGCTGGGGCGGATCCCGCCCTCCCTCTGGTCCCACCCGGCCGCAGCCCTGCCGCGAGCGACGGTACCTGAGGACTGCCCCACATCCGCGGTGACCATCTCAGCCCTGCTCACACTCTGCATGACAAGGATCAGAAGAAAGAGGAGAGCCATGCTGCTACCGACGGACGCCGGCTCCAACCCAGAGCTACTGCGGGCCGGGCCCCGCGCGGCCCTCCAGCCTCCGCCTTGCGTCACTTCCGTCACCGGGGTCTGTGTCGGCGGCGGCAGGAGGCGGGACCAGGGCGTGGGCGGGGCCAAGTCCGGGAAGCCGCAGGAGGCTGACTCAGGAGGGGCACTCAGGAGGCGGACTCAGGCGCCACACCCCGCCGTGAGCAGGGCGCCCTGCGGTCGGGACCTGGGTTTCTCGGTGTGGGAGGAACTTGAGTGCAAAGGTTAAGGTCTTTCAGCCTGGCACCCCATTCCGCAATTCTTCCAGTTTTTTTCAGTATCCTGGGGTTGCGAAAGTTTGCATTAGGCCACAGCCGAGCCACAATCCTTATTTTACTAACTCTTAGACTTCACCTGGGTGTCTTGGAGCCTGACATTTGTAGAAAAGAAAGAGACTTCAAAATTCATTTCCAGTCCCTGCTTTTTCATTTGGGGAACCTAAGACTTAGCTAGTGAAGTGGTTCGTGCAGGTTCCTACAGCCCAAATCAAATCGGCTTGGCCAAGAACTACTTTGTTCTTGGACAAAAAAACTATTTGCATTACCTTCTCAGCAATTCAGTGTCAAATCAGTTTATTAGGCAGCCTGTCATGAAGAGGTCTGCTCTCTTGCCTCTCTGGATTTGTCTTATTTTGCGTCTCTGCCATTCCACTGCAGTCACGTTGCTAAATCATTCAGCGCTTGTGCTCAAACGTGCATATGTCTAATGATCTCACCTGCTTCAATTCTGAGTATCATGACCTTTTGTAAGAATTTTAAATTGTGACACACCCTCTCCTCCTCCTTACTTTCCCTCTACTGTTTCTTCGTGGCACTTTTCACCTTGCTGTACACTATAATGTACACCTTGATATTTGTTTTCTCCTGAAATGTAAGCTCCGTAGAGCTGACATCTTTACTTGGCACTCAATTAATATTTGTTGAGTGAAAGAGTGCATGATTACTAGTGTTAAGGAAAAATTTTAAAGACGGAAAATCCTTAAGGGATTATCAGCCTGATCGTTTTACTTGTATTAATAAATCCCTTAGCTCAGTACTTCTCAAACTTCAACGTACATGTGAACCTTCTGCGGATCTTGATAAAATGCAGATTTTGATTCAGTAGTTCCAATTCAGGTTGGGTCTTGAGATTTTGTATTTCGGACAAAATACACCGGGGATGCCAGTGCCCCTTTCAATAGGGCCACATTTTGAATCAGAAGAATTTAGCTCAATCTAGACTAAGTTTAGGGAGAATATTTTCTTTGATGCGTTTCTGATGTCCACTATACGAAAGACGCCTTCTAGTCGTTGTAAGGATGCAAGGAAAAATAACTGATCTTTACTGTTTAGGCGTTTATGGAGTAGGACAAAATATGGTATCCAGCTTGTAAACATTTTTGTAGTACTCGTCACACACTGGGTTACCCTGGCAGTAAACTCTGAGGTTGAGATTAAGGTATAAGACATTGATTAGGGAGTGCTCTTGGAATAAACCTCTGTGAAGGGGAGGTGGAGGAAGCAGAGCCTAGGAAGAAGTTGATCTGTGATGCCATCCCAATAAAGACTCCCCAGGGGCGCTCTGGAGTTGGGATGCCCTTGTAAAGGTCTGTTGAGTTGGTATGAGGGGCTGGGCCTTAAAGCCCAACACTGATTAGCCATTGAATACCAACTGTCCCTGAAATGGCACATGATTTGGGGTCTGTCCATTTCTTTCATGGAGGCATTCCCCAGAGGAAGACTGACGGCTGAGTGTGTCTACTAGCAGCACTCCTAGCATCAGGAAGGGGACAGAACCCAGTCGTGTGTTCCTGAGAGGAATCCGGGCAAGTTTCACAATCACAGCACCCACCACCCTACCTATCCTTCTGAAGACTGTGCTAGTTAGTCATTTGGAGACTAAATATATTTATTAATTGGGTGAATATTATCAAGTGATACTGTGTGTGACCGACATGGTGAGACATTGAGATAAAGACCTGAGCAAGACAGACATGGCCCCTGCCCTCATGGAGCTTACTGCCTACTGAGGGAGATAGCTGTTAAACAAGGAATTACACAAGTACTGAAATCGTGATCATCATTCCCAAGGAGAGCAATGGGAAGAGATTAAAGGAGCATAACCAAGAATGTAACTTAGTCTACGTTTTAAGGAAATTCTTTTTCTTTCTTTTGAGACAGGGTCTCACTCGGTCACCTAGACTGCAGTGCAGAGGCATGATCATAGCTTACTGCAGCCTCAAACTCCTGGGCTCAGATGACCCTCTTGCCTCAGCCTCCCAAATAGCTGGGACTACAGGTGTACACCACCATACCTGGCTAATTTTTTTTTTTTTTTTTGAGACAGAGTCTGGCTGTATCACCTAGGCTGGGATACAGTGGCACAGTCTAAGCTGACTGCAACCTCCGCCTCTCTGGCTCAAGCCATCCTTCCACCTCGGCCTCCCAAATAGCTGGGACCACAGGGGTTTTTTGGGGTGTTTTGTAGAGATGGGGTTTCACCATGTTGCCCAGGCTGATCTCAAACTCCTGAGCTCAAGCAATCCACCCACCTTGACCTCCCAAAGTGCTGGGATTACAGGCATGAGCCACTTTGCCTGGCCTTATGCCTGGCTAGTTTTTAAATTTTTTATAGAGCTGTTGTCTTGCTGTGTTGCTCAGGCTGGTCTCAAACTCCTGGGCTCAAATGATTCTCCTGCCTCAAGCTCCCAAAATGCTGGGATTACAGGTGTGAGCCACTGTGTCTGGATTTAGGGAAATTCTTTTTTAAGGAAGTTTTCATTTTGTTGTGACATGAAGGATAAGGTAAAATTAGCCTGAATAAATTTAAAAGATGGAGATGACCACAGACTAATAAGAGAGGTAGGAAGAAGAGCAATAAACTGTATTTTTGAATCCGATATAAAAATCTCATACAGCTAACACAGAAACAAATGGGCGGCGCCAGCTTTCCTTGATAAATTTCCAGTGCCTAATGGCTGGGGAATATCCAACTATACATTGGTCCCCGCTAGAGCCTCAAATTAGTTTTTAAAATGAAGAAAACAAACTGGGGAGGAGCTTAGATCATTCTAAAGCCAAGTGTATACTGAAGTGCTACTCAGGAGCAAGGCTACATTTTGAAGACCACACTCACATGCCTTTCCAGTTAATAGGCCAAATAAAACAATTTAAGAAGCTAGAAATATGATCCAATGAGAACAGAGCCTGTGTATGCAGCACAAACTGTGCATTTTGGCTCTGAGCACAGTGCATTTCCTTCCTCTTTTCTCCAAAGCAGAAATGTCTGCCAGCTTCCCTTTAAAGGAGACAGCATGAAGGTTTGTAGCTGTGTAGCATGTAGTTCTAAATTCCCCTGATTCGTCTGTAAATTATAGACAATACTTTTGCCCTCTCACATTCTAGCCATGCCTTTACACTGTCCCTTATTTAACTTTGTTTATTCCATAATACTTATTATTATCTGGAGATTTTACTGGAAATTTAATACATCTATTAAATTTGAATTAAATATGAATACATTGTATATGTTAAATGCATGCATATATATATTTCACAAATAATTACTGAAATTGTAGTAATTGTTACCAAGGACAGTAACAGGATTATAGGTGCATAAACAGGGACTTAATCTGAGATTTAAGGAAATGCATCCGTGTGCATGTGTGTGTGCATACATAAATATATGTATATACACACATAGAAAATTTTGTTTCAGTAGTCTCTCTCTTTCTCTAAAAAATAAATTTGTTTTCTTCACTGTCAGATCCTGAGCACCTAGCCAAGTGCCTATTACTCCATTAATATTTATGGAATATTGATAATTGGAATTATGGAATTCCAATTGATAATTGATCATATGGAATTATGATCCTGAATCATCAGTAGTATGATTATGATTATAATCCTGAATCATCAATGTCAGCATTGAACAGCTGAACCAATGTCTGTGGCCACTTATTAAATAAATAGATGATGAACAAAACAAGCTTGTAAAGAGGTGTAGGACTGAAGCAGGGATAGTTGAATTTATGGCTGGCTAAGCTATATAACTGGGTCACTGATAAGAATTTAGAGAGATATTTGGATATCATATTGGTACTCAACAAAGCACTATCCTCTTGCCTTGCGCTCAACCCTCTTCTTAGCTCTCATGCTGACATTCGATTGTATCAGACCAACCCCTGGCTTGAAGATGGTTATCCATAGACAATCAAGAATTCTAGTAGATGGCTTGTCTTAGAACACTGCCTAGGGTAGATGCCACATGCTGTGTGGTGACTGGCAGATACTACTCATTAGCTGACTGCTAACAGCTCTTCTCAGTCCCCTTCTACCTTGCTGCCTCCCTACTGTAGAGGCTAGACAGGCTTATTACTCCCTTTCCCAACCTTTGTGGCAGCTAAGTGTAGGGATATGACATAGTTTTGGTCAGCAAAACACAAACAGAAGTCTGTGAAGTATGTGTATGTGTGGTGGGCACTGGGGGTATAATGGGGGAGAGGATTGCAAAGCATTCTGTGAGAACTTTTCCTTTCTCATAGAAGGGGCAGATGCAATGGGAGAGTTTGCTGGCCTTGGCCCTTTTCCGATCTTCTTGACTTGAATGTAGATCCAGTGATGCTGGATCTTGGCATTTTGCAACCATGAGGCAACAAGATTGAAGATGAAAAGTCAACAGCTACCAGTGAAGAACAGGAAGATAGAAAGCCTGAATCATCGTCAGCATTGAGCTTCTGAACTAATGTCTGTGACCACCTGCCTTTGGCTTATTATGGGAGAAAAAAGTAAACCCCTATTGCTTTAAGTCACCATCAGTTCGATTTTCTGTTAATCGTGCAGTTTTTTTTTTTTGTTTGTTTGTTTGTTTGTTTTTAACTCAGTGTCAGGCCAACCTAAATAGATTCGCTTTCAGAGAGTTGGAATGTAAACGATGATGGAGAAGAGGATGACTGAGTGGAAGGGAGAAAGGAGAAAAGAAGAAACAACAAACTCAAGTACAGGATGTAGAAGACTAGAATAGTAAGCAAAGAAGATCACTTGTCGAGGGGAGAACAAGAGGCCCAGCAGCCAGAGGCTTAGCAGAACCGCCATGTGCCCCGAATAGTGCTCCCTCACTGTGCTGCCTGGGCACTAGCTCATTGGTGAGGCTTTCCTCTTCTGACATTCCCACACATCTTTACAAACATCCCTTGTCACTAAAGGTAACCTAAATGTCTCTGTTCCTTGCAACTAAAAGAGCGCAATGGGACAGGTATAGTGGCTCACGCCTGTAATCCCAGCACTTTGGGAGGCTGAAGTGGGTGGATCACGAGGTCAGGAGTTCGAGACCAGCCTGGCCAACATGGTGAAACCCCGTCGCTACCAAAAATACAAAAATTAGCTTGGTGTGGTGGTGCACGCCTGTGGTCCCAGCTACTTGGGAGACTGAGGCAGGAGATAGCTTGGTGTGGTGGTGCATGCCTGTGGTCCCAGCTACTTGGGAGACTGAGGCAGGAGAATGGTTTGAACTTGGGAGGCAGAGGTTACAGTGAGCTGAGATTGTGCCATTGCACTCCAGCCTGGGTGACAGAGCAAGACTCTATCTTAAAAAAAAAAAAA
>NW_016826376.1:1653471-1675362 GCF_001698545.2 Rhinopithecus bieti
AAAAAAAAAAAAAAAAAAAAAAAAAAAAAAAAAAAAGCACAATGTATTTCATTTCTAGCCATGAAATTTTTAGCCATTTCAGTATCATAAAGGGCAGTTACCCTATTCTTTTAGAAAACATTTCACAATATCACACTAAACACCAGGCTGAAAAAACTGTTGCCAAAAAGAACTGAGTAATCTAAAGAAGCATGCAGTTTGTCCTCAGAGCCTCACACTTCCTCTTTCAGTGCATCTTCCCCTCCAGTCTCTGTACTTCCTTCACCACACACCAAAGCCCAGTGACTTCTTGCTGCTTCTCAGAAGCCCAGAGTCCTCCTACTTGGAGAATACCAAAAACTTCCCTAGCTCACAAGGCTTCAGCTGAAGGCATCTCTCCATCCTTATCTTTCATCAACATCTAGGTCAGTGGTTCTGTATTCCGTAGCAGATGCTCTTAGATGACTCTGGGTAATGGTAGATGAACAAATTGAACAAATTAATTTATTGACATCAGTATTTGATAACCATTTTGGGGTGGACACTCCTAGATATTTTGGCATTCAAACAGTTCTTAACTAGCAGAACCAATGTGTCCAGTGGTGACACTGGAGGTCTTGACAAGAAAGGATACAATAAGATACTTTGCCCTGGGCAAAAAGGTCTTTTGGGTGCCTTTCAAATCATGGTATGATGGCTCATTTTTCAAAAGGCAGGGCATACCTTACATAGTTACCACAAACTAGCAGCTCAGCGCCTGAAGTCAGCCAACAGATATGTTTTGTTCAGCCAGCAGAGAGAATTCCATTTTTATTGGTTCTAGGCAGGGCATGTAGTCTTGTTAAGTTTTAAGTATCTATATTTAATGTGATTATCTTGAATGCCAATACTAGATTTCTAGAGCGGAACACTTTTTTTTTGTTGTTTGTTTTTGTTTTTTTACTTATAGCAAATTATTTAGCCAGCTCTTATCTCTGGAGCTTTGCAATGAGACCCAGTTGTACATGTAGGCTGCACATGTCATCCTATATGTAATGGTGTCTACCGTAAGTGAGGATACCCTACAAAATGAATCTTGGCATTTATATAGGAGAAAGGGCCAACTTTCCCCTCCCTCTCTGAGAAATGACAAGAAATCCTTTATTCCCTGGTATAAACACATTCTCCTTGGGAACAGAAAGAAAGATTCTGGGCGCTTAGCTTTTGGAATGTAAATAAATTTCCCCACTGGAAAGATGAGACTAGGGTCTCTGGCTTTACATCCCAGGAGATGTCTCCATGGTCCTGGGGGTTTAATTCTTCCTTGAAATGAAAACACATGTATCTTTGGGGAGGTAAATTTCTCTGGCATTCTCACTAATCACTTCGAAGTTAATGCCAGGCTTGTCCTTTTAGCTCAGATTCCAAGATTCAGTAAAATGGGCTCAGAAAACCCTAACTGTTCAGAAATGTAAAAATATTATCTCTATGGCCCACAGTTCCACAGTTGAACCACACGCTTACCATCTCAACTGTCTTACACTCTGCAGCTTGATTTTTGTTACCTTTTTGGTTCTTACATGTAGGCATTTGTCCATGATGGGATTTAGAACATGCTACCTGAAAATGCGGTACTCGGGCGTTTGGAGAAACAGCAGAACTGAGAAGGTGACTCTCTGACTTTTTCCCACGCTTCTCCCCTGAAGCAGGTTATAAAAGAAATCTCGGGGCCGGGTGCAGTGGCTCATGCCTGTAATCCTAGCACTTTGGGAGGCTGAGGTGGGTGGATCACCCGAGGTCAGGAGTTCAAGACCAGCCTGGCCAACGTGGTGAAACCCCATCTCTACTAAAAATACAAAAATTAGCCAAGTGTAGTGGTGCACACCTGTAATCCCAGCTACTCAGGAGGCTGAGGAAGGAGAATCGCTTGAACCTGGGAGGCAGAGATTGCAGTGAGACGAGATCCTGCCACCACACTTCAGCCTGTGTGATGGGAGCTAGACTCCATCTCAAAAAAAAAAAAAGAAATTCATGGGCCTTTGTCTGAAGGAGGTCACAAGGCAACATTACAGAGTGCGCCTTCTATATCAGGAAGGAAGGATTTTTTTTTTTTTTTTATCTCTGATGACACAGGGACACAGAGAAGTAGCTCAGAAGCATGCTTGCTAAATTCCCTTCATTTTATGACCATTAGATCACAGCCTTTTGTCCTCCAAGCACACTTCTGCATTGCTGCCCACTCTTCATCAAAACTCAGTATAAAATAACACTTACATTAAATACATTTATATGCACTTCTCTTGTTAATCTGTCTTTTGTTTTAGGTGCCTTGGCCATGAACCTAACAATGGGTGAGAAAAGAATCTCTTCTCCCCTACATCATCAAGTTATAACAACCAATACTTTGGTCAAAGAACATATACTTGCTAACATCTAGACCTTTAAAAAGAGAATTGAAATACACTCCGTTTGTGTGAATGAAAAATTTATAATATGTCTTTTCGGACAAGAAATCATCCAAAAATGAAAATGTAATTTCTTACTACTCCAAATTACGTAGAGGATAATTGTATCTGCATGGGAATGTGTCATCTGAGAAATGGGTTCATTTTGTCACAGAAATCCTGGTTGCTGGTTAGGAGTGAGCAAGATAGTCTTTGGTCAGTCAGGCATTTTGTGAGTGAGACTGTGCAGCACCGTGATCAAGCCTGAAGCCCCCGAGGCTGGACTGCCTGCGTTCAGGGCTCCCACCACCAATGCTTCATCATGTGATCTAGGACAAGGAACTTGTCTTCTCTGTGCCTCAGTTTCCGTACTTGTAAAGTGGAGATAGAATAATGTATAGAGCATAGGATCTTCGTGAAGGTGAAATGAGATAATTATGAAAAATCTGTAGTCCTCCGCCTGACAAGTAACATTAGCTGTGTTATTAGATGAATGTTAGCTGTGTTATTAGATAAGTGTTAGCTGTGTTATTATTTGCTACATCACCTCCCTCTCCTCTGTGATTTAAAGAGAGCTTATTCTCTAATAGCAAATGATAGAAAGAGAGAGGGAGAGATTTGTAAACTAGAAAGGGCATCACAGTTTTATTTCTTTGACTTGTAATGGAAGTTGGGACCAGCTCTGGCAAGAATGCCACAGGGAGCAGAGAGTTCTACTCAAAGTGGTGGGGAGTGGTTAGAAAATTTTTTAGAGTAGGAGGAGACCTTTGAACTGAATCTTGAAACCACTTTCTACTCTCACTTTGGGCTCCTAGAAACCACCAAATAGTGGTAGAGAAAATAAAACAGACATTTTTAGAAAGTGTGTATTTTCCTATCGACTAATAAGCAATGACTGTATTTTTGAAAAGCGTGTTTACAGCTTTCGATTCCAGTAATTGCATGTGACAAATCTAAGCATGGTCAGCTTGTGCTTCTCCTGGCTTTGCCTTTTAATAGCTCCTGCACTGGCCAGCCATAGTTATTGTACCTCCATCCTATTCCTTAGTCATTTGTGGTTAAGTGTATCAGCAGTCTGATAGAAGACTGTAAGAGCTTACTTATTAAGATCAACATAGAATGAGGGCAACACTATTCCTTAGGCCAAAGCAGGGAGGAACAATTTAACTGGGACCTATCTGAGGACATAAGCGTATGTTTTAGAAAACTACACCAAAAAGGAATAGTTAGGATGGAAACATGACAAGAATGTGGAGTTCAGGGAAGCAAAATTTTTTAGTGTGTTCCCAGCAGCATCCAAGAGAAAGGATATCTTTTCCTGATAATGCACATGTCTAGTCCGTTTGTCAGGGAATGCAGGGGTTAATTAAGAGTATGAGAAGCCTGGCTGGGTGCAGTGGCTCCCAGCACTTTGGGAGGCCAAGGCAGGAGGCTTACTTCAGGCTAGGAGTTTAAGACCAGCCTGAGCAACATAGAGAGACTATGTCTCTACAAAAAATAAAAAATAGCCAGGTATGGTGGCATGCACCTGCAGTCCTAGCTACTGTGGAGGTTGAGGTGGGGTGATTTTTTGAGGCCAGGAGTTCCTGGTTACAGTGAGCCATGACAGCACCACTGCACTCCAGCCTGGGCAACAAAGTGAGACCCTATCTCTAAAAAGAAAAAAAAAAGTATGGGAAACCAGACTCACTGGGTTCAAATCCCAGCCCCATCATTTAATAGCTTTAGAACATTGGGTAAGTTATTATATCTCTGTTTGCCGCACTTTCCTCGTCTGTAAATTGGGATTCACAGTAATACTCACCTCAATAGAGTAGATGTGAGGGTTCAGTGAAGGCATATGAGTTGTTCAGTGCCTGCGACAGAGAACGTGCTGGATAAATCATGGCTAGTATTTCTCTTTGCTCAGCATTGTCTGCTCACATCTTCATTCTCTTTCATCTGGCCCTGAATCCCAGCACACTTCACACACAAGCCCACTCCACTTTGACATTCCTGACTTTAACTTTGGTTATTTCATGGGGCTAAAGCTGAGACTCAGACAGCTGGTGTTCAGCAGAATCACCCGCTAGAGCTCCTCAGAGTGCATAGGACGAGCAAATCAGATAATGGTAACAAAATATTGGGGGACTTCCTAACTGCCATGAAATGGACAGGAGCCCTACACAGGTGCTGAGTCACATCTCCTGATTTAAACTGGACTGGCAATCTCTTGAGATGACCTTGAGTCCTGCCTGCAATTGAGACTCAGGGACATAAACACAGAAGTGAAGGATGACAGAGAGGACAGTTGGCCTCTGGAAGAAAGCCACTGTGTGAGTGAAGTGTGGCAGGGTGACCCATTCTGGGCAGCAGCACCAGGCATTAGTGAGGGCCAGTGATTCCGGTAAAGTGTGAGCTGGAGCTTGGCTTTCCATCAGTTGTGCTTTTATTCCCATCCCAAGTGTCTGTGCATTTAGTAAGGACAAGTGTAGATAACACGTCCCATTTGTGGTCTAAAACCTTTCAATGCATTTTGACACTTTCACTCATTGTGATGATTCCTTAAGTTTTGCTTGCTCAAGGGAGAATTAAAACAAACAAACAAACAAACAAACAAACAAACACTATATTTCCCAGACCCCCCCTTATATCTTGGGTATGGACAAGTGCCTACATTTCTTTAAACACACATGGCAAGACTTCAGTTGGAAGGGGGTTGGTGCAGCTGCATTCTGGTGGTGGTGGTGGAGGGGGGCTAGTGGCCGAGATCACCACATCCACATTGTATTCATCCTCCTCCACTTAGGCCACTTTCACCCCATTTTCAAGGGAGACAGCCACACATGGCTCCTCATGCTCTTACAATTTGCAGACTAAAAAGATGGGTTAACGGAATGTGCTGGATCTTTAGCTGGGAAAGTCGAAATACTAGAGGTGGGGCTGGGGAGAACTGGGCTCTAAAGTTGGCCTTTGAGGCAGGTAGGAAATTTTCCAGAAGGTGGGAAAACAATCTCTGATCAAGCAGCATCTCTATCCCAGGGTCCTCATCTGACATACTGTCAGGTGGGTGGTAGTGCCATGGCATGGGCTGGGGGTGGTGGTGAGTGGAGGGATTCTGCTCTCTTGTTTGATACAGTTGTTCAGAAGAAGTCAGGGGCTGTGGTCATATATATATGGAGGGAGGGAGAGAGAGAGAGAGAGAGAGAGAGAGAGGAGATAAAGATAAGGCAGGGTTTCAGAACCCCTGCCAGGTGGCTGCTTTGCTGGGCAGTGCTCCAGTTCTGGTGAGAAATGCGAGTGCTAATAAAGCCGAGCAGGCTAAAGTTCTAAGGATCAGGGACCCTTACCATGGAAATTCCAGAGAGGCTGGGGCTCTACAAACACAGCAATGCTAGAGTGGGGCAAAGGAGAGACCACACGTAGGACATCGTGTCTATATTCTGAGCCACCATCCAGCGGGAACGGGTCTTGAAACCATAGATGAGACTGCCATTGGGTCAGGTGTAAGACTGGTTCAAATGGGTAAACATATTAGAAGCAGGGGTGGCTTTAGGCCTGATTCGCATGGCTCCACCTTTCTGTGCTTTGTTTTGTCCCTTCCTCATCTTAAGGCTAACTTCCCTCATGGTCACAAGGTAAGCTGCAGAAGCCACAGAGCCCAGATGCTCCTCCTCACGCAGACGGAGACAGGACATTTGCTACAAATTTCACATGGACTACCTCTGACCAATTTCCTTGGGCAGGGAATTAGGGGCAGTAATGGCTTAGGTCGGGATTACCAATGTGGTCCCAGCTGGAGTGAGGGGTGAGGTCTGCTCTACCCAAACCCCATGACTGCTATGCAGTTGGGGAGGGCTGGGATGCACGTTTTAAGAGACACTCCTATGTTCAAGAGGAATCTTCAAACTCTCCTAGGCTTGGTCAGAAATCACTAGCAGCATAGTCCATTAAATCACCAACTAAACTTTTGAAGCATTGTGCATGATGGTATAAGTCGGGATTCTCCAGAGAAACAGAGCCACAGGATGTGTATCCGCAGTGAGAAAGATTTATTTTAAGGAACTGGCCTACATGATTATGGAGGCTGGTAAGTCCAAAAGCTGTAGGGTGGGCCACCAGGCAGACACCAGAGAGCAGCTGATGTTGCAGTTCGAGTCTCAAGGCTGCCTGCTGGTAGAATTTCTTCTGTCGTATTGCAGTTTTAGGGCACTTGTTTCTGAGGGGGCACCTGTCTCTGAGAAGGAGGTAAGGACTCTTATAGTACCAAGTTCCAAGAGACAGGCCTGGTAGTGCAAGAGAGGGTCTGACTACCTAACCACATGGTTGAACTTGCTCCCAACTGCCTCTGAGTGGCAAAACTTTCAGCAAAAGGCACATTAGTTGGAATCTGCTTTAGGAAGAAAACAAATGGTGTCCAGTACAGTTTTCATATACACTCCAGGCTTGGTGCCTTAGGATGATAGGGCATCTGATATAGAAGAGAAGTTAGGGAGGTGAATTGAGCCCTGAACTTTCCTAACAGGACACGAGCTCTGTTTCTGACTCAGTGAGGGCAAAGAGAAAACCTCCCCATTCCTGAAGCCATCGTCAGCTATGCCCAACCTCATGAGAAACAGATTCTTTTTTTTTTTTGTTTTTTGTTTTGAGACGGAGTCTTGCTCTGTTGCACCAGGCTGGAGTGCAGTGGCTGATCTCAAAGCTCAGCGAAGGCTCCGCCTTCTCTCGGGTTTACGCCGCATTCTCCTGCCTCGCAAGCCTCCGAGAGGGTAGCTGGGACTACAGTCGCCCGCCAAGCTCGCCCGGCTAGGTCAGTTTTTCTATGGAATTTTTAGTAGGGGACGGTGTTTCGCCGTGTCTAAGCTAGGATTCGGTCTCGATCTCCTGAACTCGCGATCCACCCGTCTTCACGGCCTCCGCAAAGTTCTGCTGGGATTACAGGCTTGAGCCAGCACGCCCGGCCCGGGGAGGAAAACAGATTCTTTATCTTTTTTCATCGTCTGTCTTATTATCAGCTACTGAGTAGCTTTATTATTAAATGGTTATTGCGATGATGATTGTATTAAATTTCAGTTATTTTTATGTTTCCTTTAGGAAAAGGGAACATAGTAGAAATTGATCTCATTTTCCCTGTCAAAAATAAAATTGAGAGGTTTTGAACTAGAACTTAGAGGTTTAAAAGTTGTAGCAATGGGCTTCTTTTTTAGAAAGCGTTAAGTTCTAATCATTGCTTCATTAGAACTTCAAAAGATTTGCTTTTTCAGCTCTGTGGTTAGAAGTGTGTTAATGTCTCAGCAGTGAAGATGAGTTAGGAATTTTGTGTTTTTTTTTCAGCCAGAACACTCACGGTAAACATTGCTTTTAGGTTCAAATCCATGTGAGCGGACTCTTCTCTAAGTGGAAGATTTTGGAACTGAAATGGACTGGACATACAAACCATTTTCAAGAGTCAAAGATTTTGATTTAAAAATCAGTAAATCTGGTCCAGTTTATAGGTTATGAAATGAGATAGACTAAAACTTTTAAAGGTGTTTTAAGAGTCTAGGCTTTCCTTGTCCACAATGATGACCACTAGTTACATGTGTCTTCTGAGCACTTGAGATATGGCTAGCCTTCATGATGTTGAACTGTAAATGTTAAATACATACTGGATCTGGAAGACTTAGTACAAAAGATGAGAGTAAAACATTTCATTAATGTTTTAAAAATATCAATTATACATTGAATGATCATAATTTGAATATATTGAGTTAAATAAAATATATGACCAAAATTATTTTCACCTACCTCTTTATACCTTTTATACTTATTTAATGTGGCTAATAGAAGGTGTAAAATGGTATATGTGACTTGCATTAAAATCTGCTGGACTAGCACATGATGTCCTTCATGTTTGTCATTTTGTCCTCATACCTGTGGTCACTGTGTTGGCTTTGGGCTCTTCTGCTTGGTCACTGCAACAGCCTGCCGTCTGATCCTCATTCATTCTCAGCTCAGCTCCATTGTCTGTTCTTTTTGGCCTAGTCTTCCTCAGTAGGCAGGTCATTGCAGTGCCTCACACTGAGAGTGACTGCAGCGGGAAGTGTTAGGTTCCGGATCCTCTGTCTGGCCCTCCTTTGCACCACTATGAGGCTTTGAAATTATAAATTGTTTTAGTCCAAAATTGAAATTTGTTGGAAGGCTGTGGGGGCAGAAATAAGCGAAATCTTACTGTATGCACTTTTTTGTGTCTAGATTCTTTTGCTAAGCATCCATGCTTTTAGAAAGTATTTTGATATTGTTTTAATTCATTTGCATTTCAATTTATATCAGGGACTCCAAAGGTTGGGCCTTGGGAAAGGAAGCAGGAACTAGAGCACTATGGGCTACGGAGTGATTGTTTTATTGTTTTTCTGTTGCCATGTCCATGGTTAAAGAAGCCACTGTACAGCTTCTGATTTTTACCCATGAATCAGTTTCTGCTACATGTAGAGAGTGACACTTGTCACAGCCTGGTTTTGTTTTATTTTATTTTATTTTATTTTATTTTATTTTATTTTATTTTATTTTATTTTTTGTGATCTCACTCTTGCTCAGACTGGCGTGCAGTGGTGCAATCTCAGGTCACTTCAACCTCCACTTCCTGACTTCAAGCAATCTTCCACACTGCTTCCCTAGTAGCTGGAACGACAGGCATGCGCCACCACACCCAGCTAATTTTTCAAATTTTTGTAGAGCTGGGGTTTCATCATGCTGCCTAGGCTGGTCTCAAACCCTGAGATCAAGCCATCTGCCTGCCTCAGCCTCCCAAAGTGCTGGGATTACAGGCGTGAGCCACCGTGCCCGGCAAAAGGTTTGGAGACAGCCTGGTTTTAAATCAGAGGTGTCCAGCTGGGGGGCCCTGGTCTAGGAACTGTATCTAATTTTTCTGTTAATCTTTCACACTGCAGCTGACCTGAGCCTATGGGCTACCTCTCAATGCTGACTTCTGATGTAACAATAGTAACAGGAACTCATCATTGTGTGCTGTACAATGTAGGGAGTGCTTTTAAACAGCCATTGCATTATTGGATTCCCACAACTGTAAGCAGTAGGCAGCACACCAGTGTTGTTTATTATCATTTTGTAGATGTGGTCACAGAGCGGCAGACCAACTAACTGATCTTCCCACAGTCCCAAGCCAGGTGACTGAGTTGGTCTGTCCTGCAGTCAGGACTCAGCCGGGTCACTGAGTCTCCTTCTACTGGTGCACATTTCCTGTTAGTATTTTCCTCAGGGAAATCCTTTTGGCTCTGACTCCTGAAAGAAAGCTTGTCTTCTAAAGTTGCCAAATAATCTGGTCTGCTTTCAGTTGAAGGTACTTTGAATCGTGGGAAGAGGAAAGGGGAGAGCTGTGCTAAAAAGATGAGTCATTGCTTCAAGATTGAGGAAGCGAGGATTTATATCTTGGGGACTTTTCAGGAGGGGGATCAGTGCTTCTTGATGGTAAAAACAAGGAAGTGGAGGAAGGGAAGAAAGCACACACAAGTATTTATTTTCCCTTCTCTCTTTGAATGCACATTCTTCCTATTACATTTTCCATTTGCCACATCTCTTACTCATTTTAACAACTTTTTGTTAAAATACCTATTGGTTAAAATTACTTTTATTTCTTAACATGGCAGTTTGCTTTCTATATCATGTCCTCAATTGACTACCTCTGTGTAAGTAGCTGGTACGCATGTATTTTTTTAGGAATCCTTTCTTACTTATATTCAGATGTGGCTTCAACTGGACAAACCCCACCGAGGTTCATCACTCTTCCTTTCCTTTTCTGCTTGACGGTCCTCTTTCTCCTCCAGCCATCCATCCACCTGCAAGAACGGGCTATAAAAGGTGTCCTTACTTCCTTGACAGGAAGGAAGTGGCAGTGAGTTTTTTGAGTTTTTTTCACCAGTAGAAACATGTAGATGAGTCATATTTATAGCTTTTTTTTTTTTTTGGCCCAGGCTGGAGTGCAGTGGCACACTCTCTATAGCCTAATTCTTCAATGTGTACACTTGTTTAGTAGGCATTTCGTTGCCAACCTTTCAATGCTTTTATGGGTATTTAGTATGATCTGTGCGAATCTGGAGGACTGCTTAGTATGTTAAGTCCTGAACTTTTAAAAAGAAACTTGGTTTCTTGCTCTGTTGGAATGAATTAAGTCCTCAAGCAAGAAAATAGATTAATTAATTGGGCAATGTTAGTTGTGGGCATAATTTTAGGAAACTTCGAGGATCTTTAAAATATCCACTTCTGCCTCTTTCTGGGACGAGAACTATAATACTTTTTCTTAAAATCACTTTGAGTGAATTGTAATATACATACAGAAAAGTACACATACGTGAATATAATTATTCATTTTCAAAAACTGAGTATATCTAAGTAACCAGCAGCCCCCAGTCCTCCTTATACTCCCTGCTTTTCTTTTCTCTTTAGCCTACAGGGAACTCTTGTCCTCACTTCTAATAGCAGAGCTTGGTTTTTCCTGTTTTTGTACCTTATATAAGTGGAATCTGGAATCTTACTTTATGTAATCTGGTGTTTAGATTCTTTTGCTGAACATTGATTTTTTTTAAAAGTATTTTTTAATACTGTTTTCAATTTATTCTCATGTGGAAAGTCTAGAACATACAGGGAAGTGTGAGAAAAACCTGAAAACCAGTAAGCATAATCTCATCACCTATAGAGACCTAATATTATAATTTTTGGCTATTTCTTTCGAATACTTTTTATATGAAATGTTTAAAAAATTTACATAGCTAAGTGTGCTGTGTATTTAACTTTGAATTCTGTCTTATTTTGGCTTAATATTATATTTTAGCATTAAAAAAATTATTGTTATTGTTATTATTTTTAGTGACAGATCTGCCTCTGTCACCCAGACTGGAGTACAGTGGCACAATCATGGCTCGCTGCAGCCTCGAACTCCTGTGCTCAACCAATCCTCTGCCTCAACCTCCCAAGTACCTGGGACTACAGACACGTACCCCCAGGCCCAGCTAATTTTTAGAAATCTTTTTAGAGATGAAGTCTCCCTACTTTGTACAGGCTGGTCTTGAACTCCTGGGCTCAAATGATCCTCCTGCCTCAGCCTCCTGAGTAGTTGGGATTACAGACATGAGCCACATGCTTTTAACTCAGCATTTTATTTTTCATCAAAGACTTCACAAACATTTTAAAAGGCTGAATATTGTCATTTTATAAATAAACCATCATGTACTTACCTATTCCCTTTAGGGTGAATATTTAGACGGTTTCCAAATTGTTGCCAAACAAGTAATGCAGTGGTTGACATTTTAATACGTAAATATTTTGTTTGCTTCCCTTTTTACCTCCCCACTTCCTTCCTTCACTTTTTCTTTTTTCTTTCTCTATTTTCTGTCTTCCTTCCTTACTGTAAATAATTATCATGTGCCAGTTAGTGTTGTAGGTACTAGGGAGAAAGCAGTGAGTAAACCAAAGTACTTGCCCTTGTTTGCTTTCATGATTCTAACTTACTTCTTTCTTCTTCTTTTCTTTTTTCTTTTTTTTTTTTGAGATGGAGTCTTGCTCAGTCGCCCAGGCTGGAGTGCAGTGGCGCAATCTCAGCTCACTGCAAGCTCCACCTCCCGGGTTCATGCCATTCTCCTGCCTCAGCCTCCCAAGTAGTTGGGACTGCAGGCGCCCGCCACCATGCCCGGCTAATTTTTTTTGTATTTTTAGTAGAGACAGGGTTTCACCATGTTAGCCAGGATGATCTCGATCTCCTGATCTTGTGATCCACCCACCTCGGCCTCCAAAAGTGCTGGGATTACAGGCGTGAGCCACCGCGCCCAGCCACTTCTTTCTAAAATCAGATTTATTGAGGTATTATTTATATTTGCATGCAGTAAAAAGCATCACTTTCAACATACATTTTATGACATTGACAACCTATGCAGTCATCTAACTACAACCACAATCAAGTTATTTCACAAGAAGTTCCCTTAGGTCCCTTTGCAGTCACCTACCTCCTCCCACCACCAGCCCCTAGTAAACGCTGATCTATTTTCCATCTGTACAGGTTAGCCTTTTCCTGAATGCCATAGAAATGGAATCATTCAAGACTTAGCCTTTTGTCTCCGTCCCCTTCCCTTGGGATACTGCTTTTGAGATGCATCCGTGTTGTTGCATGCATCAACACTTAGTTCTTTTTTATTCTGGAGCAGGCTTCCATTTTATGGATGTACAACATTTTTAAAAGATTGATCTGTTCACCAGTTGGTGGTCATTTGGGTTGGTGATTATGAATAAAGCTGCTGTAAACATTCAGTTTTAGACTCTTCTGTGTGTGGACACACATTATAGTTTATTTGGGCCAGATACCTAGAGTGGGACTGCTGGGTCATGCGCCAAGAATTTGTTTTACTTTATAAGAAACTGCCAAACTATTGTCCAAAGCGGCTGAACCATTTTGAATTCCTGCCAGCAGTAAATGAGAGTTCCACTTGCTCTGTGCCCTTGCAGTAAAATATTATCAGGTTTTTAAAAGTTTTACTTTTTTCTAATAGGTGTATGAGCTTATATTTTATTGGAAAGCATCTGTCCTTTGCCCAACTTAATCAGTGTTGATATGTTTCAGTCTCTCACACTTTCTTATAGATTAACAGAGACTGGATCAGTCCCTTAAATTTTGATGATTAGAAGGGGCCTCTTGGAATTCCTGTGAGTGGCAGTTCTAACTGTGGATTCCTTGAAGTTAAGGCAGACCTTCGGGGTTGACAAGTATTAGGAGGGTGCTGTATATCAGGAGGGTATGTTTGTGCACTGGGGTGGGGAAGTGGGAGAGGAAGGCCTTCATTACTATGTTTCTTTTAAGAGCCAAAGAACCTGGGAAATTCCCAAGGAAAGTTTTGTTCCCAGATGACTAAGCAAGATGGGTTGCTGGTGATCATAAACTAGGAGACACCTTGGGGCGGTACTCAGGAATCCAGTCCTGAAATAACAGGGGCCTGAACTATGTTGTAATATTGGTAAAGGCTGGCCATGATAAAATTAAAAAAAAAAGTATAAAGAGGGTGGAAATGATAAAAGGATTATCAGAATTAATAGCTGAATATTGACATGAGGGTAAATAAGGAGTTGACGTGCTTGAAGTTTCACATTTAAACAATAAGGAGAAGGATCCCAATAGTACAGTGAAACAACATTTTACAAGTCCCTGTCTTGCTAAATCCAATGGTCAGGCACTTCCCCAGCAGCATTTTACTTGACCTACCAGCATATTGACATAGGCTAACTGACGCACAAGAAGCTCCCTTCTTCTTTCCCCTCTGAATCTTAGGGTACTGTTATACTTCCTCTTGATTCCTTTGTTTCACTGGCTGCTCCTTCTCATTCTCCTTTGGTGGTTCCTCCTCATCTTCCCCACCTCCAGATATTTACATCTCTAGCCCAAACCTTTTTCTCAGACCCCAGACTTGCATATCTACCTAGCTACTCAACACTTCCCCTTGGGTGTCTAATAAACATCTCAAATTTAACATATCCACCACCAAACTCTAGATCTCCATAACCCCAAGCCTGCTTCTTTCAGTCTTCTTCTCTTCTTCCAAATGCTCAGGCGCAAAACCTTGAGATCACCTTTGATGTTCCTCTTTCTTTTATACCCCATATTATCTCCATCAGCATCTGGCTTCACCTCCAAAATTTGCCTGGAATCTGACCATTTCTTTCCGATTCTACTGCACCATTGTGGGTCAAAGCATCATTATCTACTAATGGATTCTTGCTGCAACTCTCTGTTTTTGTTCTTGTCCTCTTAGATCCATTCTAATGGCAGGAGCCAGAGTAATTTAAAAGAAAAAACAGTCTGAGCTTGTCATTTTGCTGTTGAGAATCCTTCAATGGTTTCTTATCTTATACAGAGTTAAAGTCCTTACAGTAGTTAATGGCTAAAAGATTCTACAGCAATTGACTTCTTGCTACTGCTCTAACCCAAGACTGGCTACATAATTTGCATTTCCCAGTACCAGAGGAAATGCGGAGCTTCTTATTGAAAATATTATGAAACATTTCAAGGTGCTGATGACAGAGCATTAAACAAAATGCAGTGCCCTTCTACGCCCATGGCCTTCTGTGACTGCACATCTGCACAGCTAGTCCTGCTCACACCTCGTCTTATGCCATTTTTTCTTTTGCTTTCTCTGCTCCAGTTGTAAGGCCTTTTGTAGATTTCTTGAACATACCAGTCAGGCTCCAACCTCACATTCTGTTTCCTGTTCTTGAATTGCTTTTACCTAGATATGTGTGTAATTAATTTCCTCGTTTCCATCAGGAGTCTGCTTAAATATCCATTGATAAACAGGGACATTGGGAAGGAGCTGTTTGGGGCATAATCGATAATATAATGGCGTTTAGGCATACTTATAGACTCATGGAATGGTACAGGGTAGACCAGAGAGCATTTAAATGTACTTATTTCTAGGATTAAAAATCTGCAGACAAAATAAATTAAATGCCTGCCTAAACTTACATACTACCTGTTATGAATTGAGAGCATGGTATCCAAAATAGAAATTCTCAGAAGTTAAGGATATATGGCTCACGCCTGTAATCACAGCACTTTAGGAGGCTGAGGCAGGCATATCACTTGAGCTCAGGAGTTCGAGACCAGCCTGGGCAACATGGTGAAACCCCATCTCTACAAAAAATAGCTGGGCATGGGCCTGTAGTTCCAGTTATTTGGGAGGCTGAGGTGAGAGGATCACTTGAGCTCAGGAGGCAGAGGCTGCAGCAGTGAGCTGAGATCGTGCCACTGTACTCTAGCCTGGGTGACAGCGCGAGACCTCAAAAGGAAAAAAAAAAAGAAGAGAGGAAGAAATTAAGGATACATGATGCATACATGGAGGAGTAGTGTAGGATGTGTCAAACAGCACCAGTTGTAAAGTCTTACAGGTAGGCAATGTTCTAATTCTAACATACTCATTTTGGGGAAGTGTTTTTAAAAGCAATAGTTAAAATAAATGAAAGAATATATAGAGAAAAGAGCGAAGGCTTCAAGCCTCTTCTTTCCAAAATATCCATAGCTATAGGGAAAGATAATTTGCTAAAAAAAAAAAAAAAAAAAAAAGAGCTTTAATTCTGGAATCAGACAGATACGGTTTTGAATTTTGGCTTATTCATTTATCAGCCATGAAACTGATTCTCTATGCCTTATTTTCCTCACCTGTAAAAGGTGGATAATAATAATAACTTTTCCATAGGATTTTGGGAAGAATGAATGGGCTAACCCCTGTAATGCAGTTAGCAGCTTGCACATAAATCAGTGGCATTTCATATTTTGGTAACTTACAGGAAGAGATATTCCATACCAGAAAATACCTCAAGCTGCATTAAAAAAAAGTCCCTTTTTCCATAGTCCTAACTTTGAATGTAACATTTTTAGTTGTTGCTTTCTAAAGACATGGTTGTTTATGCTATAACTGTTTGTGGTTTGGTTGAGGGGAAGTTACACTATGTGCTTTATTTTATGCTGACCTTACAAGAAATTTTCTCTGTCATTCCAAGGAGCACTTTTTTTTTTCTTTTTTGAGACAGAGTTGCCTTCTGTTGCCCAGGCTGGAGTGCAGTGGTGCAATCATAGCTTGCTGAAGGCTCAAGTTTCTGGGCTCAAGCAGTCCTCCTGCTTTAGCCTCTTGAGTAACTACAGGCATGCATGACCATGCCTGGCTAGCAATCCCCCGCCTCAGCCTCTTGAGTAACTGCTTCTACAGGCATGTGTCACCATGCCTGGCTAACAATTAAAAAAATTTTTTTTGGGTAAAGAGTGGATCTCACTTTGTTGCCCAGGCTGGTCTTGAACCCCTAGCCTCAAATGATCCCCTCACCTTGGCCTCCCAAAATGTTGGGTTTACAGGGATGAGCCACCGAGCCCAGCTGGAGCACAACTTTTTTTTTTTTTTTTTTTTTTTTAATTGAGACAGAGTCTTGCTGTATCGCCCAGGCTGGAGTGCGAGGGCGCGATCTTCGCTCACTGCTACGTCTGCCTCCCAGGTTCAAGCCATTCTCCTGCTTCAGCCTCCCGAGTAGCTGGGATTACAGCCATGTTCCCCAACACCTGGCTAATTTTCGTATTTTGAGTAGAGGTGGGGTTTCACCATGTTGACCAGGCCAGTCTCTAACTCCTGACCTCAGGTGATCCACTTGCCTTGGCCTCCCAAAATGCTGGGACTACAGATGTGAGCCACTACCCTGGCCAGCACAACATTTTTGAATAACCTAAAGTATGGTTTAAAATGGAAATTTCTGGGTATTGAGAAAAACTAACATGTTTCTGAATTATTGTTCAACTGTACTTTTTGTTTCAAATAGAACAAGAAATGCTTCAGATTGGCAGCCTGTTCTATTTATAGAGACTAGAATATGCAACATGACTTATTTCCTTCACTTTGTCTCTAAAGTGAACCCTTTAATTCTTATACTGGATGTTTCTTTATCAAAAGCTAGATAATGGCTTTATTCTCTATTATTTTATACAAGGATATATTTAGGGATAACTTTTCAAAAACATCAGCCATAGTTATCAAGAAAGAGAGGCAACAAAGGTTCTTATTCAAATTCCATTAACTTTGACATTCCAGAAGATATGAACTTTAGATTTTGGAAAGATGCTCCAAATAAATGTTCTAACTGCCACTGAAAAAGTCTTCACTATTGACTCATTATCTCTAGGACATGAGTCACTTTTCTGGTTATGATTTATCAAAACCAGAAAAGAATGTTCATTAACCTAGTCTTTCTCTTAGTACTCCTGTACTGCCTATTAGAAATAGCTGATCAGGATATGGGACACACATTGCGTTATATTAGCTTTTAGTTTTCTTTGCTAACTGGTAATGAAAGAGCTCTGTATCTAGCCAGAGATAGCAATGCGTGATTGTGCTTATTTGTACAGTGTCTGTGGTACATTAGTCAAATATATGAGGGTTTATACAGAGAATTAGGTTGGCTTCCTGGAAGTTCTTTTTGCTTGTAGATTATCCTAACTGGCTGTGACAATTGCTATTGCTCTGTGTTTGCTAGAATTTACCAGCTCGTTGGATCCCACAAGGGAGCAAAACAGCAAAATAAAAAAAAAAAAAAAAGATAAAGCAGAATTGAATGTATCCAGTCTGTCTGGGAATACTTCGTGGTTGAATGAGGGCTGACCAGATCAATTTGCCTTGGTTTCATGGTCCAGTGAGGAGTCACCACTGGCTCCCATAGTAGAGCTAGTTCCAGATGACAGCTGCTTTTTTTTTTTTTTTTTTTTTTTGTCGTGTGCTTCTTAAGGAAATATAAAGCTTTAAGCACAGGTGATTGTGATCAAAATTAATTAGAAAACAGATACAAAGAAATACAAAATTTTAATATATATAATCATCTTCATCCCCTATTATCACGAGATACCTGGTGCTTCATTCATTTCATTTCTTCCCCCCTTAGAAAAAGATTATGTTTCCTATACCTGGAGGCAGGAAGAAGAATAGACTCGGCAAAGGAGTGTGAGAGAATATTTTGGCGTGAAGGTAAGTTTATACTGTGATTCAAATGATAGTTATAGGGATATTTATATTTGTCAAACCTAATCAAACTGTATATTTTAAATATATGTTATTATTATAACTAAAAACTAAGCACTTTAATAAAATGAATTAAGAACAATAAATACAGCACACAGAAAAGAATTGATAAATAATAAAAATGTCATTCATTCGAATGTTGATATTTGCAGTGATCAGGATACATACAAAGAGCTAGTGCAAAAAATGTACAGTTTATTCTTTCACTAAATATTTTTTATTTTTTCTTTTTTTTATTATAACTTTAAGTTCTAGGAAACTTCTGATATATGATTCATTTATCATTATAGATTAGTGTATGAATCAGCAAAATATGTAGTATTGTGTCAATTTTTAGATTTTTCCAAAGCGTCCATATTATAGCATGTAATCAATAAGTTTTTTATGCTGAGTAACCCTCGCAAATTGTGGAATTGATGACTATAATTTTATGAAGACTAGTCTATTTTTTGTTGACATATATTTGGGTTAGCTTTGAATTTGATGAATATCTTAACAAAATGGTGTGAAAAGTCTGGTAATAGCAAGTCTTCTTGTAATAAGATGAATGAAGTAAATATTTTGAATATATACTTTCCTGTTTTTGATAAATGACTTGAATGCAATTGGTGGTTATACAAAGTTAATTTTTATTATATAAGATAACTTGGCAAAAATCATTTTCGCAAAGAGGGCTGAACTATTTTAGCATTCTAGCAGGCAACATATGAGAAGTTTCGCAATTCTTCCACATTCGTAAGCCACAGCTTGATTTGCTACTTTTTAAAATTTTAGCATATACAGTGGGTGTTATAATTGTATTTATTGTTTTTATTTGCTGTTTCTGCTAATTAAACATATTGAGCTCAAAAAAAAAAAAAAAAAAAAAAAGAAAAATATTTTGTTTAGCTTTACTCTAAATCTCAATACTTCTTGCCCCAAATTCTCCCATGTTATGCACAGATTCAGGGCTTTGAGGATTCTACCCAATTCATGAGTATTCTACCCAATATTCCTAATATTTAGCTTGCCACTTTCAGATTCTTGAATATTAAAATTCTTGCCACTTTTTCTAAGCCTTCCTCAAGTCTTAGTTCTAAGGTAATTCCCGGAGGATCTCATTCCCTTTGAAATTTGAAAATTGGAATTTCTTTATTATTCCTTCCACAGGGAAGTGAAAGAGCCAATTGTATCCGCCTATGAAAGGCTTTACAGTTTCCCTGTTAAAGCTAATATATATGCAGTTTAACTAATTAGAAAATCCTCTCTCTTTGTTCAACCATAGCTCCAGCTTTATTATTTCCCTGATGTATACTAAAGAGTCCCTTCACAGTTGCCTCTCTCAGAGGGTGGATCTAAAGAAAACACAGTTGTGACAAACTCTAACTTTAAAATATATATTTAAGCAATTATGATTTAAGCAGTAAGATTTGGAAATAGAGAAATATGTACTATCACTATACTGGCCCATTTTACCATAAATACCATAAAAGCAGAGACAGTACTATATATTTTACTTATTTATTTATTACTGTCTCTCCCTATAATTTTGTGTGTTTTTATTAATTTCTGTATGCTTAGCACCTAGAATAGTACTTGGTATATAAAAGACACTGAAATCTTTGTTTAATGAGTTAATTAGTGTCTTTTTCTTCCACTGTAGCTCATGTAACTATTAAAGGTCTTACTAAGTGGGTATTGTGTTTAAAAGATGGGTTTGAATGAGAGATAGGAGGTTCCAAACAAGAAAATCGTATATTTTAGCTATTATTCCCTGAAAGGTATAATTATATGATGGTTATGTCTTATCTTCTGTATAAGAATTCTGAGTAGGAGGCCGGGCGTGGTGGCTCAAGCCTGTAATCCCAGCACTTTGGGAGGCTGAGACGGGCGGATCACGAGGCGAGGAGATCGAGACCATCCTGGCTAACACGGTGAAACCCCGTCTCTACTAAAAAAATACAAAAAACTAGCCGGGCGAGGTGGCGGGCGCCTGTAGTCCCAGCTACTTCGGAGGCGGAGGCAGGAGAATGGCGTAAACCCGGGAGGCGGAGCTTGCAGTGAGCTGAGATCCCGCCACTGCACTCCAGCCTGGGTGGCAGAGCAAGACTCCGTCTCAAAAAAATAAACATATAAATAAATAAAAATTTTTTTGGCTGGGCACGGTGACTCACCTATAATCCTAGCACTCTAGGAGGCCGACACAGGTGGATCACAAGGTCAGGAGATAGAGACCATGCCGGCTAACACGGTGAAACCCCGTCTCTACTAAAAATACAAAAAATTAGCCAGGTGTGGTGGCAGGTGCCTGCAGTCCCAGCTACTCAGGAGGCTGAGGCAGGAGAATGGCGTGAACCCAGGAGGCAGAGTTTGCAGTGAGCTGAGACCACGCCACTGCACTCCAGCCTGGGTGACAGAGCGAGACTCTGTCTCAAAAAAAATAAATAAATAACCAATTTTTTTAATAAAATGGCTTATAATAAACATCCTAAAGCATATAAGGTGCTGAGATGGAAAAAGAATTCTGAGTAGGAAAAATAAATAATCTGTATTTATTTTATATTTCATACAAATATAACATTTTGTTACAAAAAATAAATTGATACAAGGGTTGGAAGTTCTGGATCCCAGTCCCAGCTCTCTCCTTGATTATGTCTGGGTCCATAAGCACATTTATTTTTACCTTTCTGGATACAGTCCTGTTAACAGCATCATCAGGTTGGGCTAGACGCTCCCCACTATCTTCAGTCTTGCTATTCCCACTGCACCCTGGTTACCTATCGATTTCTCCCCACTTGTGGCATTATATTGAACACATCTGCCTATGTGTGTTTCCCTATTTGATTTGAGAAACTTGGACTCTGCCTCATTAAAAAATAATGGTTACTGTTTTTGAGTACTATCAAGTGCTATATTCTACCTATTGTATGTTACTTAGAACACCATTAAATAAGTATATCTAAGTCAATTTTGAAGAAGTGAAAATTTAAGACTTTGAGAACTTAAACAACATGCACCAGGTCTGTAAACTTATGAGATTCCAATCTCTACTCTAACCCCAAAGTCTCTGCGCTTAGCCCTCTACACTGCATTCTACTTCTTATCTACAGGATGATCATCATGTCCTGAACACTTACTAAGTGCCAAATATTTATATATTGATTATAATCCTGAAAATAACCTCACACAGTAGACATGATGATTCTCAGCTTACATCCTATAGGCCAGGTAACTGATGCACAAAGATGACAAGTAATCTCCTCCCCAGCCATACAACAATACCTGTGGGGTAGTCTGGTACTTCTTGTTGCAAATTATCTCAAAGCTAATTGATATTTATGCTTTCTTTCACCTCCTACCCATTCATGTTCCCTTTACCTTTAGCCAGCACCTTAGCTACTTGTGATTCTTTATATGATTGAATGCTTTTTTTACTTGATTGTTTTTCTTGTTTTTTTTTCTTTTCTTTTCTTTTCTTTTTTTTTTTTTGAGACAAAGTCTTGCTCCGTCACCCAGGCTGGAGGGCATTGGCACAATCTTGGCTTATGGCAACCTCTACCTCGTGGGTTCAAGCGATTCTCTTGCCTCAGCCTCCCGAGTAACTGGGATTACAGGTGTGCACCACCATGCCTACTAATTTTTGTATTTTTAGTAGAAATGACATTTTGCCATGTTGGCCAAGCTGGTCTCGAACTCCTGACCTCAAGTGATCCACCTACCTCGGCCTCCTAAAGTGCTAGGATTACAGTCATGAGCCACCACGCCCGGCCCTTGATTGTTTTCAGACCTTCATTCCTGAAGTGTCTGAGCCCTTGGTGGGACTGCTTCGGTTGTGTTGTTCTGTTCTACAAAATGTATCACTCAATACAAAAGTCTTGACATACATTCCCTGCCCCCAAACAGATTGAGACAGGAAGAATAAAAAGAGAAAAGCGGCCGGGCGCGGT
>NW_016826376.1:1676931-1681466 GCF_001698545.2 Rhinopithecus bieti
AAAAAAAAAAAAAAAAAAAAAGAGAGAAAAGCATGCGAATTTTATTAATTTTACATTCACATGGTGATGTTCACAAGAGAGGGAAGTCTCAATAAGCGGCCAAAGTAAGATGCTTTTATGCTTTTTAGATAAACAACAATAAATTTGTGAAGAAATGACAGGAGAAAGGGGATCTGGCTAGGGACAGTAAATTCTAGGGGAGTCACTAGGAGATATTTGGAGTATGTAAAACTAGTGGAAGATAAGGGTTACTTCCAGAAGTTTATTTACCTAGGCCTGTTGCAGCACCAAATCTCAGTCTCCAGTGAGAAGGAATATTCTTTTACCCAGGTAAGGAGAAGGCAGCCCTCCCAAAAGAATCTTTTTGGCTTGCTACATGCAGGAAAAGACTGGGAGACTAGACTTTTTCTGAAACTGTAATTTTTCCAATGTTTTTTAGCTCAAAATATACCAATTTGTTATATTTGGGGATGATGTTTCCTTCACTTCTTCACCGTAGAAGCAGAAATTCCAAACACCTCTTTGAGAGTTACCCATTCTCTGGGTGTCTTCCATGTATATATGAAATATACATGTTAATAAATGTCTGTTTGTTTTTCTCTTGTTAATCTGTGTTTTGTAGTAGGGGTGTGTTTCAATTACCTATTGGGGTTTTTATTTTTCCCTACCCATTTTATTCACCAATCAATCTAGAGTCAAGCTATGTAAAACAACTGATAAGTTCAAGAGAATTGCACATGGCTCATCAAACATCCTGTTATTTGCCCAAGAAGCTAACACATTGCTGTTGGCTGTTGTGTGTGCCTGGGAGAAGGGGTAGAGGCTTACGTCCTAGCTTTTGCTTTTCCAAGTATGCTTTAAGAGTGAGTGTGTGTGTACTTTCTCTGCTTGGAGGGTTCTGATGTGAGGTGAGGTTCGTTTATTATGCCCCCAACACTCCTTATCCTGTTGCTCAGGGGACCTTTCTGAATCTCACCTTGCACAGGCCTTCCCCAAAGCTACCTCCTGGGCTGTCATCTCCTGGTCCCAAGGGATGGCCTGGGTGGGACTGGGGGAAGAATGATCAGGAAGCAGTCAGTCTGCCTTGCCTGCTATTACTCTTCTCAGTGACCTGGTTTCAGGGTTGTCCTGATGTGATGCCACAACTTCTGACAAGTGCTATAGACCCTGGCTGGTGATGATCCAGCAGGGCACACGCGGTAGAGAAATGGCCACCACCAGAAAGCTCTCCACAGCTCGTCCCCGCCTGCTGCACCTGTGGTCTCTTTTGCTCCAACCCTGGCATACACGCTTTTTTTTTCATCTTGTCTGGGGTTTCTCAGAGTCTTTATGTCCTGATCCATCATCCACTTTCTTTTCACCATGACATTTCTGGGCTCAGTTTGGGGAGGAATGACGGCATTGAGCTTTAGTTCACCAACTGGTGAGGAACTAGAATCCTTTGTGCATCTTTATATTCCCCTCCTTAAGATGCTTAAGATATGTCTTAGAACAGCAGTCCCCAACCTTTTTGGCACCTGGGACAAGTTTTGTGGAAGACAGTTTTTCCATAGATGAGGGCAGGGGATGGCTTCAGAATGAAACTGTTCCACCTCAGATCATCAGGCTCGAGATTTTCCTAAGGAGCATGCAACCTAGATCCCTCACATGAGCAGTTCACAATAGGGTTCGTGATCCTGTGGGAACTGAATGCTACCCGCTGATCTAACAGGAGGTGGAACTCAGTGGTAATGTTCGCTGCCACTCATCTCCTGCTGTGCAGCCTGATTTCTAACAAGCCATGGACTAGCACTGGTCCATGGCCTGGGGGCTGGGGGCGTCTGTCCTAGAACACTGACCTGGACTGTCTCACCAAGTGTAGTATGAAGGACAAGTCTGTTTGTGAGGAAAAACTATGTTAGAAAAATATAAATATAAAAATATAATATGCTATACTTAAGTTAGTATAATTTAATGCATAATAACTGCGAAGTAAATGACCACTAAATAAATAAGACTTTGGACAAGCAGTTGGAGTAGGCTGCATGCCACTGTGACAGCATTATTTCTCGGTGCTGCAGCAGTTAAGCGCAGCCTAAAGAGAAGAACAGATTACGAAAGGTTGATTTGAACAAATCCTTTAATACATTTGCTTGTTGTTTTGGATTTGTTATTTCAAAACTATTTTAGCTTCTCAATTTTGACCCAAACACTATTAATTGTTTGTGAGTGAGCTTTGTAAAACTGAATGCAGAAGTTCTGATTATGAGGCAAAAACTCTCTCATCCTGTTTTAAAGAAGATTTACATGCCCTTCTTGGTGATATTCTAGGAAGCAAAAGGAGAAGTGCTCTCTGGGAGATGAATTTCACTACCCTTGTTTTCCCCCTCCTTACAAGATCGGAACAAATTCTCATGTATTTAGCAAGCGAAGCATACTTTATGATTTCCAAATAAGGAGTAAAGTTTGCCATGTACACATCTGGAACCTGTGCATCTAGTCTCAGTTTACCACAAATAATGTTTGTATTCTACGAATTCACCAGAAAGCTCAGTTTTGAGTTGACTTAATTCATGAGAAAAGTGTAATAAAGGTAACTGATATTGATGACGGTTTAAGTAAAATATTAACCATTCACCCCAGTACGATTTCAGGTTCTAGCTTGTTTCAAACTAAATCACCGTATGTATCAAATTCGATCACCAGAATTATTTAGTGTAACTCTTTGTAAAGTTGCCTTTACTAATGTAACTTAATCTGCCTTATTTGAATGTCTTTGGCATTCTTGAATGTTGATATGAGAAATGGTCCTATGGAATTAAGGTTTCTGCATCTTTTTAGAAGTCTCTGTTGCAAAAATTAGTAATTCTGCAAGAGCTACCATTCAGAGAGTACATCGGATGTCCCAGGCACATGTTTACTAAATGTAATTCTCACTATAGTCTTCTAGGTGTATATTATAATCCTTACTTTACATATGAAGAAACCGAAGCTATGTTAAACAACTTGCTCACACCTAATAAGTGCTTGACACAAGATTCAAACTCAGGTCTGTTAGATCTCTAAGTTTGTGGCCTTAACCAATGTTTTATATTGTAATTATGCTATATGTGTAGAATTTCTCATATAAAATGGTAAGAAATTACCTGCAAAAGGGAGGAACTGCATTGTAGAGCCAGAAGTCTGACTGGGGTAGCAAGCTACAATCAGAACAAACTTTGACACATGTGGGCTTGCCTAGAAATTCCCAGATTCCATTTATCAGAAGCTGGATAAAGACTGGACTATGGTCACCCAACCCTGCTGGAGACTCAGATTATTCCTGATTGGACATTAAAGGGAAACTTAGTTCCACAGGCAAGGATGTCTATGACACTTAGGTAACCACATGAACAAGAGCTTACCTTTGACTTCAGGGCCTTCAATGAGCCATAGGTTAAGAAATCCTTATCTAAACCATGCTATTTCCCAGTGTTTCTTGGCTTCTGGGAGAGGTATATACCAGTTTAAACTTTATGTTAATCATTCCTTTGCTTAAAAAGAACTAATGTCATCATAGAAGTATGTCAAAATGTATATTGTTTAGTTTTGTCTTTTTTGACTTATGTAAATGGATTGATTTAAAGTCTCCCTCACTTGTGTTCCATTTTTTCCCCTTTGCTAATTTGGAAATTACACATTCTGGCTGGGCTCGGTGGCTCACACCTGTAATCCTAGCACTTTTGGATGCCAAGGTGTGTGGATCACAATGTCAGGAGATCGAGAGCATCCTGGCTAAAACGGTGAAACCCCGTCTCTACTAAAAATACAAAAAATTAGCCGGGCACGGTGACGGGCGCTTGTAGTCCTGGCTACTCAGGAGGCTGAGGCAGGAGAACGGCGTGAACCCGGGAAGCAAAGCTTGCAGTGAGTCCAGATCACGCTACTGCGCTCCGGCCTGGGTGACAGAGTGAGACTCTGTCTCAAAAAAAGAAAAAAAACAAACAAAAAAAAGAAATTATACATTCTATGTCTAGGTATTTAATAGTTATTTTAGAAACTTTAATGTTTACATTTAATTTAATAAGTCTCAACTTAAACTTTTACCTTCCCTTTAAACATTAGGGTCTTAGAATGCTTCAACCCTGATTACCTCTCACCCAACTGCAATGCTATTTTTATTCAGTATTTTGGCTCTGCCTAATTTTTAAACTTGCAAAAAGTGGTCACTGTTGATATTATTATTTCATGCCATCAGTGATTCCTTAGATGGAGCCGGGTGTTATAGTTTTCTTCACTCATCATTCCATTTTGCATCTGAGATATTTCTTTGGGATCATTTCCCTTTTTCTTCAGAGGTTCTTTTTTTTTTTTTTTTTTTTTTGAGACGAAGTCTCGCTCTGTCGCCCAGGCTGGAGTGCAGTGGCCGGATCTCAGTTCACTGCAAGCTCCGCCTCCCGGGTTTACGCCATTCTCCTGCCTCAGCCTCCTGAGTAGCTGGGACTACAGGCGCCCGCCACCTCGCCTGGCTAGTTTTTTGTATTTTTAGTAGAGACGGGGTTTCAACCGTGTTAGCC
>NW_016826376.1:1682583-1695362 GCF_001698545.2 Rhinopithecus bieti
TATATATATATATATATATGTCTAATCTGCTGTTCAATACATCCAATGAGTTTCTAACTTCAAATATTAATTTTACATTTTCTATTTCAGTATTTCAAATCTACTGGACTATTTTAATGGCCTCTTATTTCTCTATGTCATTTTTAATTTCTTCTATTATTTCTTTAAACATATTAAACACATATATATGTGTATATATATGTGTATGCATATATATATATACACACACACACACAGTTGTCCCTCAATATTCATGGGGGATTGGTTCCAGGATATCCTACAGATACCAAAATTCACAGAGATACTCAAGTCCCTGACATAAAATGATGTAATATTTGCATATAACCTACACATATATCCCCCTGTATACTTTAAATCATCTCCCTAGATTACTTATAATGCCTAATACAATGTAAATGCAATGTAAATAATTATTATACCGTATTGCTTAGGCAACAGTGACAAGAAAAAAGTCTGCACATGTTCATTACAGACACTACCATCTATTCTTTTTTCTAAATAATTTCCATGTGCAGTTGGTTGAATCCACCGGTGTGGAACCTATGGATGTGGAGGACTGACTGCACTTACTTCTGCTAAACACGTTGGTATACTATCAACCTGGAGATTTAACACTAAATTTTCAGCTTGGGGCTTCAATTTGGGAACACAGATGATGTGAATTTTGTTGCAAGCCAACGTAAGGATCAGTTTATGGAAGGAATTATTTGAAGTGACTCTTCCTCCTTCCCTTCTCTTTCCTCTCCCTGTCTTCTTTTCTTCTTTTTCTCTCTCTCATTCTTTCCCTAAATCCTTACCTTCCTCCTTTCCTCTCTTTCTCTCTTACCTTCCTTCCTTCTGACAAAGACTCACTCTTTTGACCAAAACTTTAGTCAGGCTCCTGAGCACTTTCTGACTAGGCCCAACCTTGGGCTTCCTTCCCTGTCCACGTACAATCCAGTGTGAGCAAGGATCTTGCTAAGTCAGCTTAGCTCTAGAAAATCCCCTACCTTTGCTATCTGAGCCCCCTCCATATCTGATCCCCCTGGCCTGCCTTCAGCAATTATCCTGTTAGATCAGTCTAGGCAGAGACTCTTGTCCTTGATGTTTCCCCTGAGTAATTTTCTGTTCACTGATCCCCACTCTGCTCCTTGGTTAAAAATCTCCACTTATTCTTGTTGGAGTACGAGTTGAGCCAAATATCTCTTGCAACTGGAAGACCCTGTTACAATGCTCCCTATCCCTATGACCATGGCTCCCCTTGAATAAAGTCTGCCTTACCACCTTGAACAAGTATCACAAATGATTGTATTCTTTGGCTCTCCCTCCCTCCATCCCTCCCTCCCTTCATTCCTTCTTTTCTCATCTTTTTCTTTTCCTCTTTCCTTTTTTTTTTTTTCCTTTTGAAATGGAGTTTTGCTCTTGTTGCCCAGGCTAGAGTGCAATGGCATGATCTCAGCTCACCACAACCTCCGCCTCCCGGGTTCAAGAGATTCTCCTCTCTCAGCCTCCCAAATAGCTGGGATTACAGGCATGCACCATCACGCCCAGCTAATTTTGTATTCTTTAGTAGAGACGGGGTTTCTCCATGTTGATCAGGCTGGTCTCGAACTCCTGACCTCAGGTGATCTGACCACCTCAGCCTCCCAAAGTTCTGGGATTACAGGTGTGAGCCACCGCACCCAGCCTCCTCTTTCCTTCCTTTTCTTCCTGATTTGAGGTTATAATTGGCAAGCAGTGCTAGCATCTGTCTCTGCAGAATGGGTTTCCATGTCCCCAGTTATTCTCTCTTTATGTTTTGTGCAGTGGGCTTTAACCTGACTGATTTGACTCCTAGACTACATGCCCAGGCCACCAGGATGAAGACGATGCCCTCAGCATAAATACCACTCCAATGCTGTTCTTTGGGACCTCTAAAGACTTGCCTTACTGCTCCGTAACTTCAGCCCTGCATTTAAAATGTTTTGAAATGTAATTTTAATATTGGTGTTCTGCACTGGGAGTTTTTTTCTACATAGGCAATATGTCATTTGGCCAAAAATGGAAGAAATGGAAAAAATGGAATAAATAATGTAATTGTTTTAAAGGTTTAGTAAAGCAATGCAAATTTTGTAGACTTCAAAACTTGAATCATTTAAATCATTTTTTGTATATAATGAAGAATGTAGCCTCAAAAATCTAATTTTATCTATCACTATTAGAAGCACATAGCCCTGTTTCTGTCATAGTTATTTAGAAAAGAGAAGATAAAGCCAGGTGCAGTGGCTCACACCTGTAATCCTGGCACGTTAAGAGGCCTAGGTGGGCGGATCACTTGAGGTCAGTAGTTTGAAACCTGCCTGGCCAGCATGGCAAAACCCCATCTCTACTAAGATACAAAAATTAGCTAAGTGTGGTAGTGTGCACCTGTAGTCCCAACTACTCGGGAGGCTGAGGTGCAAAAATTCCTTGAACCCAGCAGATGGAGGTTGCAGTGAGCTGAGATCATGCCACTGCATTCCAGCCTGGGTGACAGAGTGAGACTCCATCTCAAAAAGAAAAAAAAAAAAAGAAGAAAGAAAAGAAAGAAAAGGATCTGCACATGAATGGGATCTCAGGACTATAGCCTATGTAGGTAAAATATAGGTGAAAATGATTTCTCTTATTCAGTGTTGCAGGAAGTCAAGGACCCTGAACAGCGGGACCGGCTGGTGCTGTGGCAGAAAAACATAAACTGTGAAGATTTCATGGACATTTATCAGTTCCCCAAATTAATATTCTTATAATTTCTTAGGCCTGTCTTACTTTAATCTCTTAATCCTGTTATCTTCGTAAACTGAGAATGTACGTCACCTCAGGACCACTATTGTACAAACTGATTGTAAAACATGTGTGTTTGAACAATATGAAATCAGTGCACCTTGAAAAAGAACAGATTTTAGGGAACAAGGGAAGACAACCATAAGGTCTGACTGCCTGCAGGGTCAGGCAGAATAGAGCCATATTTTTCTTCTTGCAGAGAGCCCATAAATGGATGTGCAAGTAGGAGAGATATCGCTAAATTCTTTTCCCATCAAGGAATATAATATTAAGAACCTAGGAAAAGAATTGCATTCCTGGGGGGAGGTCTATAAATGGCTGCTCTGGGAGTGTCTGTACCATGCAGCTCAGATAAGAACTGAGTCTCCTGCAGTACCCTCAGGCTTATTAGGATTGGGAAACCCCAGCCCTGGTAAATTTGAGGTCAGACTAGTTCTTTGCTCTTGAATCCTGTTTTCTGTTAAGATGTTTATCATGACAATATGTGCACAGCTGAACGTAGACCCTCATCAGGAGTTTTTGATTTCGCCCTTTGCCTTGTGATCTTTGCTTTGCCCTTTGCCTTGTGATCCTTATTGGCCTCAGAAGCATGTAATCTTTGTTCTCCCTTTTGCCCTTTGAAGCATGTGATCTTTGTGACCTACTCCCTGTTTGTACACCCCTCCCCTTTTAAAGTCCTTAATGAAAACCTGCTGGTTTTGTGGCTCAGGTGGGCATCATGGACCTACTAACATGTGATGTCACCCCCAGGGGTCCAGCTGTAAAATTCCTCTCTTTGTACTCTTTCTCTTTATTTCTCAGACTGGCCAACACTTAGGGAAAATAAAAAGAATCTATGTTGAAATATTGGAGGTGGGTTCACTGATAATTTAGTTTTTCTAAAACTGCACTGAACTGAACTAAATTATCCAGTGAACATTCTCACAGCCTGTCATTTTCATGGGCTCACTTCCTACATTTTGTTCCTTAAATCTTAATGACAATGCCTCTTAGAATGGAAGCTGAAACAAACAAAAATTGTTAGGTTGTAGATGTTAGTTCCCTGTTGATACTAATTCTTTTCTCTTCTTCAATCTCTTATTTGGTGAGAAAAAGCCCTCTCAAGTTCTCAAGTTCAATGGTCTTTTCAGCAGAAGGGCACATGCTAGTAAATATAATTTTCTATCTGTGTGTCTGAGTTGGTGATAGTAACAGCCCACATCTGCGGAAGATAAATTATTACTCTCCTTGGAAAAACTCTGACAAAGACTAAGTTTTCTTGAGACTGTTATATATTGTTTCACAATTAAAAAAAAAAGTTATAAAACTTATCAAAGTATTAAAATAGTGCATTTCTGTTATAATAAAAATAGCTTCTGTATATATGGGTTTCTCATATGTATAAATATATATGGGTTTCTCCTAACTCTTCAGGGTAGATATTATTATATTCAGAAATTGTGGATCAGAAAAAAAATTACGTACTTGCCCAAGGTCACACAGCTATAAAGTGGCAGAGCTGGGATATTAGCCATGTCATAATTTGCTCTAAATTATACCATGCCAAGGCGCCTTCAAGCCTTAAATCCCTAAAACCTCATAAATATAGAACTCTCAGGGCTTCTGTAGAAGCTGTGTGGTCTAACCTACTAATTTTACGAACGAAGAAACTGAAACCCAGAGAAGTTAAGTGATTAACCAAGATCACACAGTAATTAGAACTTAGATCTTATGATCCTGGGCCACTGATTGTTTCTGCATGCAAATCTGAAATTTAAAATTTGAGAACTATGAATGAAAAATGTTTAAATGGAAATTGAAAAACATCCCAACTTTGGATACAGTCTTAATGTAGGAATATTTGCCACCTAATATCAATACTGATATTGTGAAGAGTGGTGAAGTGGTGATGGAGTGTGAAGAAGATGAAGGCCTGACCTTCTTTCCTGGAGGCTGACCTGCCCCAGGAGAGGAAACCAATCATCTCTTCTTTCTTTTTTCATCCTGCACCAGGACCATGGCATGTGCTGTTCCATCTGCCTGCTGTGATTCCCTACCTCTCACTTGGTTAACCATCATTCTTCCTTCAGATCTCAGCTCAGAGCATCACTTCCTCAGGGAGGTCTTCCTAGAATTCACTGGCTCCACTTACACTCTGGGCCTGCAGTGTGGAATGACTGCAGTTTCCTGAGTCAACCAGGACCCAGGATCATGGCTCGAGCTGACATCTGCTGGCAATGCCACCTTCGTCATTTATATTTCTGGAGCCACCCTTACTCCACCTTTTTCACCTGGCAGACAGCAACTTATCCTTAAAACATAGTTTAATCATTACCTTTCCTTAAGGGTGGGGGTGGCCATGATGACTACCATGGCCTTAGAGCTCTTATCACAAAGCTGCTAACACTTTGTTGAGTTCTCTGCCTTATAGCTCTGTCCCCACTGCTAGAATGTGACCAGGTTTTTTATCGCTGCATCCACAGGGGTTTGAACGGTTCTGGGAATAAAAGATATTTGTTAAAGAAATGCTTTTTCAAAAAAATTAGATCACTGAAAATTATTCAATTCATACTGAAACGCTGATTGGGAACTAGATAGTAAATAATTACAGTTTATCGCAATAGGAAGTTCTTCATTGCATATGTAGATATTTTATAGTTACAATGCAAGTTACTCTGTTTACACTGTACAAAACAAAATTTCCAGTGTGTTTGTGAAGCTATACAGTGTCTTTTATATGTCACACTGTAAATATTTACTTAAGTCATGCAATGGGCTATACACTTGTGGACTTTTAAGAGATATTTGGTAATTTTCTGTGCTCTCAAAGAGGATAAAGTCTAAACTAGGTGTTAGCACTATTAGATTTATACAGAAAACTTATCTTCCTACTTGTACGAAAATCACAAGCTCCAGGGGCACAGGAAAGCCCTCCTCACACCTGACAGAACTCCTCAAACTAAAGCAAGAGCCCAGGGCACATCCTCTGTGCCTTGGGGCCAGCAATAATGTTCCTGCCCTGCTGCAGTGTGGCCTCCTCCTCCACTGGACCCTGAGACCTCAAGGCTGAGCAGTTCCCCAGTGAAACACATTCTTTCTGTACTAACACCCTTCCCTTTCTAACTCCACCATATCAGTTTCCTTTTGGTGTTTTATCAAATTACTATAAACATAGGGACTTAAAAGAGCACAAGTTTATTATCTTACATTTCTGGAGGTTAGAAGTCTGAAATGAGTCTCACTGGGCTAACATCCAAGGGGAGGCAGGGCTGTGTTCTCTTCTGAAGGCCATACGGGACAATCAGTTTCCCTACCTTTCCAGGTTCTAGGGGCTGCCCACATTCATTTTTGCTCATGGACTCTTCCTTCATCTTCAAAGCCAGCAACTACAGGTTGAATTCTTCTCACAGTGCTTTACTCTGCCCTCCTTTTCTGACTCTCTCTTCCACTTTTAAGGATCACAATGTGATTACATGTGGCCCACCTAAATAATTCATAATAATCTCCTCATCTCAATGTCCTTTACTTAACATCTGTGAAGTCCATTTTGCTTAGGTAACATATTTCACAGAGTCTGGTGTTTAAGATATGGACATCTTTATGGGGAAGATGGGCATTATTCTGCCTACCACATCCACCATTTCCATGATTATTGCCATTTTCACTCAGCTATATACAGCAATTTGATTATTCTCCAATAAAGTCATTAATTTAATAGATATTTATTGATTACTTTGGCTTAAAGATGAGTTAAAATATCTACGTTTACATCTAATATAAAATATACACAGCCAAGCAAACAGTTGTAAAACCATTTGAAAAGTGTCATCTGAAAAGAATTTCAGGGTATAAAGAGATCAGAGAGGAAACAGTGCTCAAGTCATCTCTGAATGAGACTGGAGATTGGAAATTGACTGGAAGGCTCCTGGCAGGGGGAGCTTGGAGACAATCTTGAAAAATGTCTGAGAATTTTCCAAATAGACAACAGAGAAGAGAAGGGGCTAGATAGAGAGAACAGCATATGCGAAGGCTCTAGACTGTGAGAAAGTACGTGGGCTTTGGGAGATGTGGTTAACTTGGTGTCGTCAGAGCGCTGCTGTCCTGTCACACTTACAGTGATGATGCGACTGTTCTGTGTCTGTGCTGTCTATCACCGTCACCACTGACCACATGTGGCTACTGAGCACTTGAGATGTGGTTAGTTGACAACGGGGCTGAATGTTTTCTTTTATTTTACTGTAATTAATTTAAATCTAAATAGCCACATGTGGCTAGTGACTACTGTATTGTCATCACAGCTGTAGGACATAGAGTACCTCTGAGTGGGTGATGGGAGAGATGAAGCTGGAGAGGTGAGTGGGGGTTGGATTACCCCAGGCTTTTGTGTGTTTGTTTGTTATGCAGGGAGTTTTGCATTTGTCCCCTGGAGATGCGATTTTCAGGCTGTGTCCCATGGTCATTGGTTCTGTACAGGTTGTCCAGGGCTGCTGCTGGGGCTGGCAGGGGGTGGGAAGGGATCGGGAAGACTGAATGGCTGCTCCCTATCAACCCATCTGATGAGTTCCCTTCAGCTGAGCAACTCCCATGACATCAGTTTAATATATTGGGCTTTTGTTGTATTGTATTATTGAGAGAAAATGACTGTGTTGCAGGATGGTGAGAAATAGAATGATAGAGATTTGCATTTCTGATAGGTCACTCTGGCTAGAGGTCAGCTCAAGACTGTAAGGAAGAGACTGGAGAGACAGAGAAAAGAAGTGAGAGTCTGTCTTAATCATCCCAACGACAGACCATTGGCTATCCAAATCATCAGTACACCAGGGATTAGCTTTCAGGTGGCCTGCGGACTTTCACCATGAGAAACTCAATCCTTGATGGTGGGAGTGAAACCAACTTGTTTGCAGGTAAGCACATGAGAGACAGCCCTGGAAGCACTCAGGGGTGATGAACTTGACAGGGAAGCAGAAATCCTACAAAGGCTGGGGTGGAAAGTTGACAAGGAAGAATGTGTCATGATTGTTAATGTGACTTTATCTTAGTCCATTCCTGCTGCTATAATAAAATACCTTAGGCTGGGTACAGTGGCTCATGCCTGTAATCCCAGCACATTGGGAGGCTGAGGCAGATGGAACACCTGAGATCAGGAGTTTGAGACCAGCCTGGCCAACATGGTGAAACCTCGTCTCTAGTGAAAAATTTTAAAAAAAATTTTAGCTGGGCTTGGTGATGCACACCTGTAATCCCAGCTACTTGGGAGGCTGAGGCAGGAGAATTGCTTGAACCCAGGAGGTGGTGGCTGCAATGAGCCGAGATTGCTCCACTGCACTCCAGCCTGGACAACAGAGTGAGACTCTGTCTCAAACAAAACCAAAAACAGAAACAAAAAGAAACCTCAGACTGGGTAACTTATAATCAATAGAAATGTATTTCTCACAGTTCTGGAGACTGGGAAGTCCAAGATCAAAGTGCCAGCAGGTTTGGTGTCTGGTGAGGCTCGTACTTTCTTGCTGAGGTGGAACCCTCATGACTTAACCACCACCTAAATGCCCCACCTTCTAATATGGTTGCATTGGAGATTAAATTGCAACAGTAAATTTGGAGGGACACAAACATTCAAACTATAGCTGACTTCATCTACATCTCCAGCTGGTGAGGTCTGGAAGAAGTCAGGTTACACATATAGATGAGAAAGCTCAGGGTCAGAGACTAGAGGTCTGTTGTATGAAAGGAAAATAAAAACTTGGGACCCCAATTCAGTATGCCAAGAGGAGAAATTGACCTGAAAGCTGACTCATGCAAGCACCTGCTGTTCCTTTTGTTCTTAAGCAGATAGCTACAGATAAAAGATTAAATATCTTCACTCTGTGTTTGAGGCAGGAGAATAGGGTCTGGAGGCAGGGAACCCAATGACTTCCTAGACCTAAATCAAATAGAAATGCTTCAGCTATGACAGGAAATATTCTCTCCATTTACATAGTGTGTACACTGAGTAAATGGCTTTGTAACTTTACTTCATCCTCTTCATTCACATAAGGCGTACACCAAGTAACCAGTGGAAAACTCTAAAGGGCATTTAAACCCCAGAATATTCCGTAATGGGGCTCTGGAGCCCCTATGCTCAGATCTGCTCCCACACTGTGGAGTATACTTTCATTTTCAGGAAATCTCTGCTCTTGTTGCTTTGTTCTTTCCTTGCTTTATTTGTGTGTTTTGTCCAATCCTTTGTTCCTGGACACCTTTCACTGGTAATGTGTTCACTTTATCTTGTGTAAAGTGTGGATTCACTGAGTGCAAGACAAATACATAACTGACTGTTCCCCTACCTGATCCTTTTGTCTTGCAATATGGGGGTTCAATTATGTGACCATACCCTCCCCATTCCTTCTCTAGCTTGTTTTTCTGCTTTAAATTGTCGAAGCCCTTAAAATCATCTTTGGAGAAAGGCACAGACCTGTCTCCTGGGTGCGTCCTCAACCTTGGCAAAAAAAAACTTCTAAACTGATTGCGACTTGTCTCAGATACTTTCTAGTTTACAGTTGTTATATGTTATCTAAGGTAACTCAGCTCTTTAATGGAATTCTAACCCAGGTGTGCCTAAATTCAAAATGTGAGGTTTTGCTGCATTATAGTGAATGATGGATATCAAGGCTTTTCTGATGACTTTGAAAATAGCTGGAGAGGCCAGGTGCGGTGGCTCACACCTGTAATCCCAGCACTTTGGGAGCCGGAAGTGGATGGATCACAAGGTCAGGAGTTTGAGACTAGTCTGGTCAACATAGTGAAAACTCATCTCTATTAAAAACACAAAAAATTAGCTGGGTGTGGGGGTGGGCCTGTTGTCCCAGCTACTTGGGAGGTTGAGGCAGGGGAATCTCTTGAACCCAGGAAACAGAGGCTGCAGTGAGCCGAGATTGTACCACTGCACTCCATCCAGCCTGGGCGGCAGGGTGGCAGATGGCAGAGTGAAACTCTGTCTAAAAAAAAAAAAAAAAAGAAAGAAAGAGAACAGAACATTCTCCAGTTATGACCTCATTGTTTTGTTCGTTCTTGACAAAGTTTCCACTGACCCAACTCAGTAAAGTTTTACATCTGAATTCAATATAGTATTTTCAAATGAGTGTGGACAAGAGGTCCACTCATTGTTGATGTAGAATTGAGTACAGAATATACTTTGCTTAAATTATTTTCACTGTTTTTTTCTCACAACATTCTTGGAAGTCATCTATTAATGCAGTTCTTACATAAAAGGAAGAGATAACTAAAGAGGATATAGAGCCAGGAAGTAAATTGTTTCTCCAAATACTTCAGACAATTTAAATGTTCAAATATAGAGTTACTTGTGAGTTTGCAAAGTACAAAATCAAATGGGTAATTCTCAAAGCCTTGTGTTTTAAATGATGAGAAGCAAAGCCTTTTCAAGTTTATGTAAATAAATTGACCACTTCCTTGAAAAAGTTTTAAGATTTCGCTAGAGATAAGGTGAATCATATCAAGTGGCCTAAATAAGGTTTAGTTTTGAATGAGCAAATAGCTCAAGGCAAGGTGGTGGTTTTACTAAAGTAAAAAAAAGAAGAAGTTGTCAAGAATGAAACCTGCCAAAAAATTATTAAAAACTAAGATGGCAAGATTTTCTTTGGAGAGTTATGAAATGTTCTGAAGTTAGACAGTCTAGAATTAGATGGTTCAACAACTCAGTGAATTTACTAAAAAACACTGAATTTTACACTTTGATAGAGTGAATGTTATGTTGATTAAATTTTGGTAAAGCACTTATCAAATGAAACTGTAATAAGAGAATGTAAGAAGATTCAGTCACAAAATACACACGTATATTACACAAATTTGAACACTTTTAGCTAAACTTTGAAAAGACAAGCGAGTCACTTTGGAACCCAAATTCATTGTCTGAAAGATTTTTTAAAATCTTAAAAAGAAAGAAATGAAGATAAGGAAATCATGAGTGAAAAAAATAAACAAACTTGGATGATATAACCAGAAGTAACACATAAATGAAGTAATTTCAGAAGAACAAGATATAGCATTTTAAAAATAATATGGAAAAGCAAGGGACCCAGAATAATCAAAAGAATCCTTAAAAAGAAGGACGAAGTTGGAGAACTCACATTGACTTCAGAACTTACAACAAAGTTACAATAGTCAAGCCAGCATGGTACTGACATAAGGATAGACACATAGATCAATGGAATACAGTGAGAGTCTAGAAGCCAGCCTACATATGCAAGAGCGTATAGAGGGTCTTCAAAAAAAATTAAAAATAGAACTATTATATGATCCAGCAATCCCACTACAGGGTATACATTTAAAGGAATCGAAATTGAGATTTCAAAGAGCATTTGCACTCCCATTCATTGCAGCATGAACTTAAGTAACCTAAATATTCATCATGGATGAATGGGTAAGGAAAATGTGTTACATATATACAGTGGAATATTGTTTAGCCTTAAGAAAGAAGGAAATCCTGCTATTTGTGACAACATGCATAAACCTAGAGGACTTTATGCTAAGTGAAATAAGTTAGATACAGGAAGACAAGTACTACTTGATGCCACTTATATAAGGAATCTAAAAGAGTTAAACTCTTAGAAGCAGAGAGTAGAATGGTGGTTGTCAGGAGCTGGGGAGAGGGGGATATAGGGAGCTATTAGCCAAAAGTTACAAAGTTTCAGTTGTAAAAGATGAGTAAGTCCTAGAGATCTGCTGTACAGCATAATACCTATAGTTAACAAAACTGTATTACATACTTAAAAATTTGCTAAGGGGGTAGATCTTATATTTTATCACATACTACACACACACACATGCACACACATACATACACAATTATAAATATAGAGGGTGGAAGGAAACTGTTTTGGAGGTGATGGATATGTTTAGATTGTGGTAATGATTTCACAGATGTATATTTAACCTCAAACTCATCAAGTTGCATACATTAAATATGTACAGCTTTTTGTATGTCCATCATTCCCCAACGAAAGTTTTTAAAATCCTGCACACACACACATATATACACGTGTATATATGTATATGAATATATATATGTATATAAATTTATGTTAGATAAGATTGCCAAGACAATTCCAATGGGGAAAAGAAGTCTTTCCAAACATGCTGCTGGGACAACTGGATCTCTACGTGCAAAAGAATGAACTTGAACTACTATTTCACACTATATTAAAACAATTATCAATTATTTTGGGACTGAAGGCAAGAAGCAGCAAATGGAAAAAGCTCTCCCTGTCTTCCCCTTTTCTGCGTCAAGTTAGGATATAAATTATCCTTTACTGGAGACAATTCTAGACTCTATTCGCCCAGCGAAGGCACCAGAGGAATCTGCAAACAAATGTTACTTCATTAGTTTACCCCCATATGGTTATTTACCCACTGTTTCCTACCCCTGAAAGGAAATTGCCTTCTTTTGTCCTGTCATTTCTCTATAAATTTATTGTTCTTTGTTGAAGATGCAATATAAGCCAGAGTTCTAAGCAACTGCTTTGAGTTACTTTTCATTGAGGTTTTTCCTGCATGGTGTTCACTTTACGTGTTAATAAACTTGTTTGTTTTTTTCTTGTTGATCTGCTTTTGCTATAGGGGCTCCTCTCAACTAAGAACTTACACAGGGACAGGTAATCTTTAGCTTCGCTGACAACTGAAATGAAAGAACTAAAATTACAAAACTCTTAAAAGAAAACATGGGATTTGCTATGGTTTGAATGTCCCACCAAAACTCCTGGTCAAATTTAATTGCCAATGGAGTGGTACTAGGAGATAAGACCTTTGGGGGCGGAGCAAGATGACCGAATAGGAACAGCTCCAGTCTCCAACTCCCAGGGCGAGCGACACAGAAGACCGGTGATTTCTGCATTTTCAACTGAGGTACTGGGGTCATCTCACTAGGGAGTGCCGGACAATCGGTGCTGGTCAGCTGCTGCAGCCTGACCAGCGAGAGCTGAAGCAGGGCGAGGCATCGCCTCACCTGG
>NW_016826376.1:1700374-1709011 GCF_001698545.2 Rhinopithecus bieti
CTCAATGAAGGGTGCTGACGAGTTGATGGGTGCAGCACACCAACATGGCAGAAGTATACATCAAGTGGGCTTCATCCCTGGGATGCAAGGCTGGTTCAACATTCGCAAATCAATAAACGTAATCCAGCATATAAACAGAACCAAAGACAAGAACCACATGATTATCTCATGTGTAACAAACCTGCACGTTATGCACATGTACCCTAGAACTTAAAGTATAAAAAAAAAAAAAAAAAAAGAAAAAAAAAAGAGATAAGACCTTTAAGAGGTATAGATCATGAGGGTTCTGCCCTTCTGAATGGATTAATGCTGTTTTCAGCGTAGTGGATTAGTTATTGAGGGAGAGGACTCCAGGATAAGTTTGACCTCCATTTTCTCCCTGTCTCATTTGTCACCTGCCTTTCTGCTTTCTGCCATGGTATGATGCAACAAGAAAGCCCTCACCAGATGGCTAAGTAGATGCTGGCACCATGCCCTTTGACTTCCCAGCCTCCAAAACTGTGAGCCAAATAAATCTTTTGTGTATAAATTACCCAGTCTGTGGTGTTCTGTTGTAGCAGCAGAAAACAGACTAAGACAAGATTAAATCTTTGTGACCTTGGGCTAATCAATGATTTCTTAACTATGAGAATCACATATCAGATAAGAGCCTTTAATCTGGAATATGTAAAGAACTATTATAACTTCACAATGAAAAGACAACACAATTTTAAAAGGGCAAAGTATTTGAATAGACCTTTCTCCAAATAAGTTTTATAAATGGCCAATGAGCACGTGGAAAGATGCTCAACATCTTTTCATCGTTAGGCAAATGCAAATCAAAACCACATTCACTAGGCTAGCTATAGTAATAAAAAGAAGGAACAATAGTAAGTGGTGAGGATGTGGAGACATTGGAACCCTCATATATTGTTGGTGGGTATGTAAAATGATGCAACTACCATGGAAAGCAGTTTGACGGCTCCTCATAAAGTTAAACATGGTAGTACCACAGGACCCAGCAATTCTACTCTTAGCTATATATGTCCAAGAGAGATGGAAATTTAATTCCACACAAAAATTTAAGTTGCCATTTTCATGGCATTGTCATTTATAATGGCCAAATATTGGAAACAATCCAAATGTCCATCATCTAATGAATGGATCAACAAAATGAGGTATATCTATACAGTGAAATAGGATTTGGCCACAGAAGAAAGAGTGGAGTACTGATACAGGCTACATCATGGATGATCCTTGTAAATACTAAATTAAAAAAGCAAGTCATAAAAGATCACATATCGTATGATTTTATTTATAAGAAATGTCTAGAGTAGGCAAATCTACAGAGACAGAAAGTACGTTAGTGGGCACCTAGGGCCAAGGAGGGAGAGAGAATGAGCAGTGATGGCAGCAGGGTGTTTGGAGGGGGAGTGGTGATGAAAATGTTCTAAAGCTATAGAGATGTTTGCACAAATATATTAATATATTTAAAAACATTGAATTGTATATGTTAAATGATTGAATTTTATGGTATGTGACATATCTCAAGAAAGATATTTTTTAAAATAGTTCAGGAAAATGGATATATATATATATATATACAAATTATGCAACTAGTTCACTTTCCAGAATCCCATAAATTAAAACTCCTATGACTTGTAAATCTTCTAGATCCTAGAACAGATGATCATAAGCCTATTCTTAGCTAGGAATTTCCTGGACATATGCCAAGAAATAAAAACCCTTGGCTGGGCGTGGTGCCTTACTGAGAGACAAGTATTATCTTTTAATCAACAAAACCGGTAGAGGATTAAATTATTGGTTCAGAGTACAGGCTTTTTGCTAGACAGAAATATCCAAAGCTTAATACTTAATAAAGGAAATTAAGAACAGAGATTTTTCATAGTGGAAACCTTGTTAAGGTTACCAAGGTTTACAGGAGATAGTACCAGAGCATGCGTGTATTTGGCAGCTACTGAGAGTCTGCTATTTGCCAGAAGATATTCAATACTGGAAAGAAATGTTTAAAAGGCTGAGTCCCTGCCCTAAGGGAGGTTATGGTCCAGGGAAGAGACACAAATGCATTTCATATCACATGTTAAGTGCTACGGGGAGAGTGCAAGGAAACTAAGGGACAGAGAAGAAGGTTGGTCACCCTGGCCGGGAGACCAGAGATGCCTCCTCAGAGGAGTTTCTAGGAGAGGATCAGGGTTGGAGCAGGTGTGGGATTTCAAAGCACAGCCATCTGGAATGCGCACTCAGAAAGAAGAAAACCTCAGGGGTCAAGGAGAGCCAAAGTCTGAAAAACCACGCAAAGGCTATTTCTTTCTGTTATGCTATGTTTATGTTTCTTTGAGGAGGGAACTATGTAAGAGGTAATGTGAGGTAACGTATGGTAATATATTAGCACTTGAGAAGGAAATGCCTTTGACTCAGTGCAGTTTCTTCCCTAGTAAGAATAGTCTCCAAAGACTGCTAAAAATACAGAGGAGAAGCAAAGTGAAGTCTTCGTTTTACTGTTTTCATCTCTTCACATCAGGTGAATTAAACCAAAATTCATCATCATAGGAGAAGCACTTCTTTTTTAACCTCACATAAATTTTTACATTTTCCTTAAAAACTCTTTATTTCAAATATACACAAATGGAGAGAGGAGTGTGATAAAACCCCATATTCCTGCTGTCTTAGTCTGTTTTGTGTTGCTATAAAGGTGTACCTGTGGTGGGTGGTTTGTAAAGAAAGAGGTTGAGTTAGTTCATGTTCTGCAGGCTGTGCAAGAAGCATAGTGCTGGCATCTGCTCTGCTTCTGGTGAGGACTTTTGTGCTGCATCAAAACGTGGTGCAGAAGGTCAAATGGCAGGCAGGCAGGTGCAAAGAGGGATCAAACCTGGGGGTCCTCCTGGCTTTGGAACAACCCTCTCCCTTGGGAACTAATCCATTCCCTCAAAACCAACCCTGTCTCGGGACAGCAAGGGAACTTACTCACTACCCTGAGAACAGCACCAAACCATTCATAAGGGCTCTACTCCATGACCTAAACTCCTCCCACTACACCCCACATCCCAACATCACCACACTGGGGATCACATTTCAACATAATATTCGGTGGGGAACATACAAGTCATGTCCAATCCGTAGCAGCAACCATCCAGATTTAAAAGTAATCAACATTTGGCCCACTTGAATCACCTATTTGCCCCCCATTTTTGCTGAAGAGTTTTAAAGCAAATTCCAGGCAAAATGGCACTTGCCATCTAGTATTTCAACGTGTCTCTAAAAGAGGGAAATATAACGAGTTACCGCTATCACACCTAAGTTCATAACAATAATTTATTAGTATCTAATTCCCAGACCATATTCAAAGTTCATTGACGGTTTAATAAACATCTTTTTTTTTTTTTTTTTTTTTTTTTAGACGGAGTTTTGCTCTTGTTGCCCAGGCTGGAGTGCAATGGCGTGATCTCGGCTCACTGCAACCTCTGCCTCCCAGGTTGAAGTGATTCTCCTTTCTCAGCCTCCCAAGTAGCTGGGATCATAGGCCCTTGCCACCACACCCATCTAATTTTTGTATTTTTAGTAAAGACAGGGTTTTGTCATATTGGTCAGGCTGGTCTCGAACTCCTGACCTCAGGTGATCAGCCCACCTAGCCTCCCAAAGTGCTGGGATTACAGATGTAAGCTACCGTGCCTGGCCAATAAACATCTTTGTAAGATAATTTTTTTCCCAAATAAAGATACAAATGAGACTCACACGTTATATTCAGTTGTCACACCCCCTTGTCTTTTACATCTGTAGCAAGCCCCTCTCCCCTCTTCTTTTCCCTTCCCATTGACTTACTGAAAAAACCTGGTGTAATTGTCCCATAGAACAATACGCATAGAATATCCATTGTTCCACATCCTAGGTTTGCCTGATTACTTCCTCATGGTGACGGTATCATTCAACTAGCTCCTCTTCCCCGCATCTTGTACCTAAATTGTAAGTTAGCGCTAAAAGCTAACTTATCAGCTTAATTTATTTAATTGAATTCAGGGTCAGTGTTTGGCAAAAGTAAGTTCTGTGAACTCATACTGTGGGACATCAGGAACCACTTGATGTCCTATTCTGATTGATTCTAAAATTGGTCGCTGGATTCAGGTGATAGCCTGATCTCTTCATTAGCAAGAAGTGTTTCCCACCCTTAGAGCTATAAAATAAACCATGGTTTTCACTTTAACATGCTGTAAACTTCTAGAACCCCATCAAACTGCCATTGAATGGTTTTAGCATTTGTGGTTTGTTGTCAGAATCAATTATTTCACTAGGAGTTGCTAAATGGTGATTTTCTAATTATATCATTCTTTTTAGATTTATTATCTGGGATTCTTCTGTAAATAATAGTTTATAAAATCCTTTCCCTTGTAAATTATGGCTACTGGGTTACCTGGAAATGTGGTTCATATAGGAAAATTGAGATAAATGCTTACTCTTTTGTGTTGCCAGTTTTCAGAGTAATTAGTTTCTACTATAGCTGCCTCCAGTAGTGACCAATAAAATATTTTTTTCCACTTTTTAAAGTGTCATTATAAACCTATGGATTTTTATACACAGACACACCTTGGAGATATTGCCAGTTCAGTTCTAGGTCACTACAATAAAGCAAATACAGAGATAAAGTGAATCACACATGTTTTGGTTTCCTGATGCATGTAAAAGTTATGTCTACACTGTTCTATAGCCTATTAAGTGTGCAATAGTGTTATGTCTAAACAAGCAGTGTACATATCTTCATTAAAAAAATACTTTATTTCTAAAAAATGCTACCCACCATCTGAGGCTTTAGCAAGTTGTAATCTTTTTGCTATGGAGGATCTTGCCTCAGTGTTGACAGCTGCTAACTGATCAGGGCGGTGGTTGCTGAAGTTTGGGGTGGCTGTGGCAATTTCTTAAAACAGAATAAAGTTTTCTATCGTCAATAGATTCTTCCTTCTGCGAAAGATTTCTCTGCAGCATGCGATGCTGTTTGGTAGCATTTTACCATCAGTAACACTTCTTTCAAAATTGGAGTCAATCCTCTCAAACCCTGTTGTTGCTTTTTCAAGTAAGTATATGTAATACTCTAAATTCTTTGTTGACATTTCAACAATATGCACAGTGTCTTCACCAAGAGTAGGTTCCATCTCAAGAAAATGCTGTGCTCATCCATAAGAAGCAACTCCTCATCCATTCAAGTTTTATCATGAAATTGCAACAATTGGGTCACATCTACAAGCTATTTCTAGTTCTAGTTCTCTTGCTCTTTCCATCACATCTCCAGTTACTTCTTCCACTGAAGTCTTGAACTCCTCAAAGTCATCCATGACAGTTGACATCAACTTCTTCCAAACTCCTGTTAATGTGATATTTTGAGTTTTCCTACATACCATAAATGTTTTTAATGGCATCTGAAATGGTGAATCCTTTCCAGGTTTTCAATGGACTTTGCCCAGATCCATCAGAGGAGTCACTATCTATGGCAGCTATAGCCTTATGAAATGTATTTTTTTTTGAGATGGCATCTCACTCTGTTGCCAGGCTGGAGTGCAGTGGCATGATCTCGGCTCACTGCAACCTCTGACTCCCGGGTTAAAGCCATTCTCCTGCCTCAGCCTCCTGAGTAGCTGGGACTACAGGCGTGCACCACCATGCCCAACTAATTTTGTTTTGTATTTTTAGTAGAGATGGGGTTTCATCATGTTGGCCAGATGGTCTCGATCTCGTGACCTCATGATCCGCTCGCCTCAGCCTCCCAAAGTGCTGGGATTACAGGCATGAGCCACCATGCCTAGCTGAAATGTATTTCTTAAGTAATAAGATTTGAAAGTTGAAATTACTCCTTGATTCATGGGCTACAGAATGGATGTTGTGTTGAACAGCATTCATCTCATTGTACATCTTTGTTAGAGTTCTTGAGTGACTAGATGCACTATCAGTGAGCAATAATATTTGGAAAGGAATCTTTTTTTCTGAGCATTACGTCTCAATAGTGGACTTAAAATATTCAGCAATCCATGCTGTACACAGATGTGCTGTCATCCAGGTTTTGTTGTTCCACTTAAAGAGCACAAGCAGAGCAGATTTAGCATAATTCTTCCCAGAGTTTTCAAAATGGCAAGTGAGCATTCGCTGCAATGTTAGGTCACTAGCTGCAATAGCCCCAATCAAGAGAGTCAGCTATTGCTTCAAGCTTTGAAGTCAGGCACTGACTTTTCTTCTCCAGCTATGAAAGTTCTGAAGAGCATCTTCTTCTAATATAAGGCAATTTTTTATGCACAGACAGTATGCTTCTTGTAGCCATCTTCATCAATGATCTGAGCTGGCTTTTCTGGATAACGCTGCAGCTTCTCCGTCAGCACTAGATGCTTCACCTTGTACTTTTATTTTGTGGAGATGGCTTACTTCCTTAAGCCTCATGAGCTGACCTGTTAGCTTCAACTTTTCTTCTGCAGCTTCCTCATCTCTCTCAGCCTTTGTAGAATTGAAGAAAGTTAGGGCCTTCCTCTGGATTAGGCTTTTGCTTAAGGGAATGTTGTGCCTGGCTTGGTCTTCTATTCAGGTCACTCAAACTTTTTCCATACCAGCAATAGGGCTGTTTGACTTATCGTTTGTGTGTTCACCTGTGTAGCACTTTTACTTTCCTTCAAGAGCTTTTCCTTTGCATTCACCAGTTGGCTGTTTGCTGCAAAAGTTAAGTTTGGTACAAAAGAAAAGTTCTTGGAAATTAAAAGTGCTACTCTGCTACCTTGGTTTTCAACGCGTTTTCCATGCTAAATTTAATCATTTCTAGAATTTGATTTAAAGTGAGAGATGTGTGGCTTCTATTTTCACTTGAACACATAGAGACCATTATAGAGTTACTAATTGACCTAATTTCGGTATTATTGTATCTCAGGGAATAGGGAGAACTGAGGAACAGGAGAGAGATGGGGAATGGCTGGTTGGTAGAGCAGTCATGATAAAACATACATTTATTATCATCATCTTGCATGAATGCAGTTCATGGCACCCCCCAAAAATTACAATAATAGCATCAAGGATCCCTCACAGATCACCATAATAGACAAATTATGAAAAAGTTTGAAATATTGTGATAATTGCCAAAATGTGACACAGAGACATGAAGTGAACACTTGTTGGAAAATTGGCACCAATAGACTTGCTTAACACACAGTTGCCACAAAAATCTCAATTTGTACAAAATGTAATATCTGCAAAGCATTATAAAGTACAATAAAATAAAATATGCCTTTATTCGATGTTTTTCAACCAGTTGTAGTCATTATTGTTTTCACATCCTCAGATATCACATCAGTTGACAATGGAAAACCCTCAAGTGGATCTGTGTGTTCTGCTGGTATTTTCCTTGCTTTCTGGTATAAGCATGTCATAGAACCCCAAATTTAGGCTTGTGTTCCCAGCGTGCAGCTAAGGCCAAACACTGACGCAGAGGTGCTTGGAGATAGAGAAGGGTTTATTTGATTTGCCCAAAATGAGATGGGAGGGCAAAAATCTCTTAAATCCACCTTAACAAAAGAAGAGGCAGGGAGTTTTTATTTGTTTGGAAAGTAAAGGATGGGGAGTTTCAGGGAATCCAGGGAAAAAGTCTATTTCTTCAGTCGGAGATAACACCTTGAACAACCAGACTTCTTGGCATCAGCAGCTGGTCACAACATCCCTCAAGGCAATCATTCTTTCTGCAAACTTTTTTTGTGACACTGAAGTTATCTCCTGCTGCTTGGCATAGGAAGAGTACATCTACAGTTTATAATTACATTGTGGGAACAGGGAATCTTGGGCAAAAAGCAAGTGGTTAACATGTGCAAGCAAGCAAAGGCCTAATCAGAATTCTCATGATTTCAGATACCAAAAAATGCTGGGGTGCTGAAATCTCAAGTGGCCCAATTGCAAGCTGTCCCAGGCTTAAAATCCACTTTGCCCTAGACTTAAAATCAGCTGTTTCTCTGGGGAGCCCTAATTCTTTTCAATAAGAAGTGATTTTTAGAGACATAACCTAGGTGATATGGGTGCTCATTGATATTGGGCTTTCAGTGCTTCTAAACATTTCAGTCAACAAAACTAAGAAATATATGTTGTTTTAAATTAAAAAAAAAAATCTTTTTGGCTGGACGCAGTGGCTCACGCCTGTAATCCCAGCACTTTGGGAGGCTGAGGCGGGCAGATCACGAGGTCGGGAGATCGAGATCATCCTGGCTAACATGGCGAAACCCCGTCTCTACTAAAAATATACAAAAAATTAGCCAGGAGTTGTGGCGGGCGCCTGTAGTCCCAGCTACTCGGGAGGCTGAGGCAGGAGAATAGCGTGAACCAGGGAGGCGGAGCTTGCAGTGAGCCGAGATCGCGTCACTGCACTCCAGCCTGGGTGGCAGAGCGAGACTCCGTCTCAATAAATAAATAAATAAATAAATAAAACACTATGCTGCTGGCATAATGAAAGACATATGGACCAATGGAACAGAATGGAGAACTCCTGAAATAAGCCCACACATGTATGACCAACTGATTTTTGATAAAGGTGTCAAGGATATGCCAAAAGGAAGACCAATTTGCCTCTTCAACAAACAGTGTTGGGAAAACTAGATATCCACATGCAAAAAATAAAACTGGACCCTTTTCTT
>NW_016826376.1:1709036-1716163 GCF_001698545.2 Rhinopithecus bieti
ACTGCACTCCAGCCTGGGCCACAGAGCAAGACTCCGTCTCAATAAATAAATAAATAAATAAATAAATAAATAAATAAATGTGTGTATTTTTTTTTCCCGGAATTTGTAGTATTTTTTTTCTTGTTTCTAGTGGGGCTGGTCATAGTAATATTTTAAATTCAGATTAACAATATAAGGTTTCTACTTCTTTAATTTTTTTCTTGTCTTCCTTTTCTCTTACACGGAAAATCTTGGTTCCCGCCAACATTAATACAGTTACCTACTTGCTTTGTCCTATAATGTGTATAAACTAGTTTTAAAAATGTAAAATCCAAATAAAATTACTCAGTTAAGTGAAAACAATGTTACAGTTCTTTTGTCGTTAAAATTTATACTACTAAGACTTTATAGCTAACATAAAAGTAACCAGATATAATTCTTTTTTCTGTAAGGTCATGTTACCAACTTGATGATGTCCCATTAATGTGTTAATTTTAGTTTATTTTTATGTTGGGGATTGATTGTTTTCTTTTTAGATTAATTTTATTTTTTTGAAAATGTAAAACAGGCACATAGAAGGGAACAACACACACTGGGGCCTATCGGGAGGGAAGAGGGAGGAGGGAGAGAATCAGGAAAGTAATGGGTACTAGGCTTAACACCTGGATGATGAAATAATCTGTCCAACAAACCCCATAATAAAAGTTTACCTATATAACAAACCTGCACATGTACACCTGAGCTTCAAAATATAAGTTAAAAAAAGAAAATACAGAGCATTTATAAGATTCCAAATGTAAAAAATTTATATGATTCTGAAGTCCTATATAACACACCTTTCAGAAAAGTCTTGCTTCCGTCACTAACCCTTCCCCCATTCTCTCTCTCCCCTGTATGTAATCACTTTCAAATACATTTAATTTAGCTCTCCAGTATCTCATTTTGAAAATATAAACATGTATGTGTGTGCTTAAGCATATTCTTTTTTTTTTTAAACGGAGTCTTGCTCTGTCGCCCAGGCTGGAGTGCAGTGGTGCGATCTCGGTTCACTGCAAGCTCCGCCTACCGGGTTCACGCCATTCTCCTGCCTCAGCCTCCTGAGTAGCTAGGACTACAGGCACCCGCCACCAAGCCCAGCTAATCTTTGTATTTTTAGTAGAGACAGGGTTTCACCGTATAAGCCAGGATGGTCTCCATCTCCTGACCTCGCCATCCGCAAGCCTCGGCCCCCCAAAGTGCTGGGATTACAGGCGTGAGCCACCGCGCCCGGCCGTGCTTGTGCATATTCTTAAATGGAAAAAGCAAGGTAAGTTTTGTAGCATGCTATAATGCTAACTTTCATGTAAGAAAAGAGGAAAATACTGTATCTTCTATGCCCAAAATGAATAATGCTAGTCATTTCTCAGTTCCATAAATCAGCAGTGATCAGGGTTGTAATAGAAGGTGAAGCAAATAAATTGAAGTAACTGTTGATAATTCAAACAAAAGATTCATCTTGCATTAATTACCTGAACTATTTGAATATGTGTTGTAATCTATATTTCTATTTGTTTTCTGCTCCTAAAATTGAGTTTCTATTTACCATAACCAATACTGTATTTACTTTACATGTTTTTATAATGCTTGAATTATTTCAGACAAATTTACTTTCTCTGTGCCTCGGTTTCCAAATGTTGGATTGGACAAGAGGTGACCTTTTAAGTTGTCTTTCAGCTTTAACATTGTTCTAAGAGAGCTGTCTTCACCCTTGTAATAGCTGCCGTAATCCACTAGATGTCAATGCAACATAGCAACCTATTTTGGGCATTTAAGCCTCTATATCCTAGGTTTAAAACCAGGAGAAAATTAGAAAATTTTATCGATCTGTTATTTATTTTTGTTAAAAGTTAAAAGTAAAATACTCTCTTAAAAAAGACAACACATAATCCTGTTCTACCTAAAAGAATATAAACAACTCCAATAGAATTAATATTTTCACAGGTATCATTTTCCAGTGCTTAAGTTTAAAATTCAGTTTTCAAATCAACATGTATAGACTATTCCCTATAAGAGTAGTGGAATACAGAATTGAAAATAAATCGTTTAGTCACTAAGTAACATTGTAAGATGTGGTATATTTAGGAGAAAAGAACGAAATTTGTTCAATATAATCCCAGATAATGGTGATGGTTGCCAAAACAGTATGATGTTTAGATCTAAATTGTTCTTTAGTGTGAAATTATTTATTAAATTATTAATTTAATAATCTTCTTGACATATTTTAAGTCCCTCACGAAAATTCAGAATTATTCTGCAAATAAAATGACATTATCCTCCTTGAAAAAAGGGATGAAATAAATTTTAATACAGAATGATGGTATGTTTAAATCATAACATTGGAAAGAGTGTTTTATTTTTCATTAAAACTTTAAATGTATCAGGGAGAGGAAATTACTGGTGTTGCAAGGTTGTCTAGTTTTTTTAAAATTCTATGTTTTACTTATGTACCATTATAAATAATATGTTTAGCGTGTTTGGATTTCAAGGGCATTTTCTCTTTCTCTTTCTCTCTCTCTCTCTCTTTCTCTCTCTCAACCTGTAATTTTTCCTATCCAGGGACTGTGAAAACTAGGAAATGCACAACAGTAAAAGGAATAATGGGAGTCATTTCTCAGTTCCCTAGAACAGCAATGATCAGGGTTGCAATAGAAGGTGAGGCAAATAAATTGAGATAACTGTTGATAATTCAAATAAAAGTTTCATCTTGCATTAATTACCTTAACTATTTGAGTTTATGTTGTAATCTCAAACGTAAACTGCTGATAAGAAAGTTTTTAATGTAGAATTATTTACTTTCATTAAAGTCAGAATAGTAATCCATACTCAGTAAGATTAGTTTCTATCTGCTTCAACCAATCGAAGTCTATATTTTTCATTTTTTCTTTGTGAAATCATTGCTAAAACAGCCGCCAATTTAACAAAATGACACGTTCTACTCTAGAATTGCAGTGTTGCTTGAACTTTAGTGCATAGACATGGCTTTTATCTAGCAATAATGTTGTAGAACGCTTTATCTTTCCTCATGGAAGAAATAATACACAACACTCTTGGGAGTTTTGCATCATTTTCTGGCAATTAGCTTGTATGGGGTTTCTAGGAGGTCACAAAAAGATTCAGAGGTGTAAGCTTTTTCTTAAAAGTATGTGATCTCTATATGGTTTTCTTTTAAGTTTATCTTTGATGCACTTTGAACAAGCTAAAGGTGTGATACTGACAACCTCCAGCACTAATACAGGAAAGAAAGATACATATTCTTCAGTGATTTCCTTCTGCAGTGAATTCCTTCTGTGGGGAAAGACTTTGCAGCATCATCGACGTCGAGGTTTGCAGGAGAAAGCCACCTTAGCGGCAGGCCTTCCAGAGGGTGGAAGTGGAGAGAGGGTGGCGGAGCTGGGTAGAGATCTTTCCAGGGTGGGTCGCCAGGGTCTCCGTGCAGGAACCAAGCGGCAACCTAATAAAAATTTGTTTAAAACGAAAATTACAATAAAGCCCCGGATTAGTGCTAATTCTACACAAAATGACAGTGGTGTTTGTATTTATACCCTACTTGTCTGCAAAGAATTTGAGGTATCAGGCTGGGCGTGGTGGCTCACGCCTGTAATCCCAGCACTTTGGGAGACTGAGGCGGGCAAATCAAGAGGTCAAGAGATAAAGACCATCTGGGGCAACATGGTGAAACCCCGTCTCTACTAAAAATGCAAAAATTAGCCGGATATGGTGGCGTGCGCCTGTAGTCCCAGCTACTTGGGAGGCTGAGGCAGGAGAATCGCTTGAACCCGGGAGGTGGAGGTTACAGTGAGCTGAGATCATGCCATTGCACTCCAGCCTGGGGACAGAGTGAGCCTCCGTCTCATAAATAAATAAATTAATTAATTAACCAAAAAAAAAAAAAGAATTTGAGGTATCAAAAGATGAAGAAAAACGAACAGTAGGAAGGAAGTCAATAGACAGGGAAATATGACATCAGTATTAAGCTTTATGAAAACTCTTAATACAAGGAGGAAAAGTAATAGCTATTCATTTGGCAGCCTCAACTACCAAATTACCTTAGAACAAAGAATTAATGTAAACATATGGGAGAATGCTATTTAAACCTGATTTGATGTGACTGTTTTCCTTGATATTATATTTATACCTATGTATATATATAAAATAGCAAAATATCTTTATCAATGTCTGTATCAATTTATCCTTTATCTAGTTATATCCCCTTGTTATCTCAATAATTTAGAAGTTGTCATATCTTTTTTACAAATGAAATTTTATAATTATGAAAGGAATATATATTTGTTTCAGAACATTTGGAAAATAAAAATTAAATTTAAGCCCATCAGCACTTTGGGTTATTTGCATATGTTTAATGTTTATTTTCATAATTATACAAATATAAGTTTGAGTCTTGAATTTTCATTTGACATTATATCATGACAAATTTCCAAGTGATTAAATATGCTTTGGAAGCATCTTTTTAGTGACTGTGTAATATTCTGTCAAATATACAAATTATAAATAATTTACTTAACTATTCACCTACCATTGGATATTTTGATTATTGCAGATGCTTCACCACTATAAATAATACTGAAGTGAGCATCTTTGCATATACATCTGTCAGCCTATGTCTAATTATGGTATTTCTATAGAAGCAGAATTAAGATCTATGAAATTTTTGAGATAATTGTCAATTTCCTTTCCTAAAATTAAGATCAATTTCCATTCTTACAAATAATGGATAAGTGCCTGTTTTAGTTGAGAATTAACATTTAAAGCATTTGTCAATTATACAGATTATAAATCATACCTTATTGTGTTTTATTGCATTTTCTTTATAAGTGAGTTTGGTCATTTAAAAATATATTTATTGCTGCCTGGCATGGTGGCTCACCCTGTAATCCCAGCACTTTGGGAGGCTGAAGTAGACAGATTGCCTGAAGTCAGGAGTTTGAGACCATCCTGGCCAACATGGTGAAACCCCTTCTCTACTAAAAATACAAAATTAGTCGGGTGTGATGGTGCATGCCTGTAATCCCAGCTACTTGGGAGGCTGAGGCAGGGGAATTGCTTGAACCAGGGAGGTGGATGTTGCAGTGAGCCAAGATTGCACCACTGCACACCAGCCTGGGCAACAGAGCGAGATTTCATGTCAAAAAAAAAAAAAGTATATATATATATATAGAGCAATTAACATTTTCCCAATTAAGAATTGTCTGTTTATGTTCTTATTTATTAGAATATTAGTAATTTTAGAACTTTTTATTATAAATTAAGAATGCAACCTTTTGTCAAAATTATTTATATCAATTAAAGATTTATTTTTAAATGTTATTATTTTGTGCAGAAGTTTTGATTTTATTACATCATGTAATCTCTTTCATTGTCTTTATCTTAGAAAATTCTTTCTAACCTTCATATCAGTTAAAATGCACATCTGTTTTCATCCAGAGTTTTAGAATTTCATTGTTTATAGTAAAGTCTTTAATAAATCCTTTAGTACAGTATGAGTTGCTTATCTTAATTGTTCTTGAAATCGATAATTTTCTAAAGTTTTGTTGAATAAGTAAATAATCTTTTTTGCATTTGTTTATGATTTTTTTTACAATATACCAGTTTCTTATATTTAGGATTTTTTTCAAACTGTTTTGTTCTGTCAATCTATCTTTTAATTTTTTTCATCAATACCATACAATTTATATTGTAATAGTTAACATTTTTAAACTCATCATTCCTTTCTTGTTTGGTTTCAAGTATTATTAAACTATTCTTGCTTGTTAATTCTTCCAGAATCATTTTGGGAAGTGTCTTCATCTCAGATAAAATCTCATTGCCTTGTTATTTTTATTTGTTTTTCATTAACATATAAGAATTAATTTAGGAGGAATTACAGTCATGCATTGTTCTAGACAGGAAATTTTTAACTTACCTTTTATTATTCCTCTCTAAAAGTGTGTAGTTTTCTAGAAATAGGACCTGCTTCCTATCTTATAGGGTTGTTTCTAGGTAGTGTATGTAATCCCGTGGCTATTGGATTTTGTATGTTTATTTTGTATCCATTCACTCCAATGAACTCTAAGATTGTTAATTAATTTTGGCGGATGTTCTGGGATATATAATACCATATGCAAATAATGAGAATTGCTGATATAAATTATTAAGGCCTGTTGAAGGTAGATTTTGATAATATACTCAAAACACGATTTAAATTTCTCACTAAAAAGGAATAGCCACTAGTTTTTTATTTATGAATTTACATTTTATTGTTAGATCTAAGAGTTAATAAAATGATTTTATTCTTATATAAAATATTTTATTTTAATATCATAAGTAAAATAAGAAATCTGAAATTTTAAACAGTAAAATGTACCTACATACGTTTTTGATGTCGTAGTACCCAAAGCACTAGAAATAAAATGGTATATCTAACAAAATAACATTGAAATTACACATAAAATAAATCATGGTTGTATTCTGCATTATCATGATCTTCCATAAATAAAATACAAATTAGTTCCGCATTTAGTTAAGAAAATCTTTGCTAACTAGATAATTTTTTAAGAAACAATTTTTCTTCATTTGAAATCTTTGGGAACATAGCCCACATACTTTACTTTGGCAGAAAGGTTCTTAATAGTGTTAACAGGAACTTAACCCTGCACCAGTACAGACATTACTATTACGTTTTGAACTAAAAAATTCTAATTAAAAAACACTATCTGAAATAAAACAAATCACCTCTGCTTACAGTGTAGTTATGTTTACTTTAGAAGTATATGGGGAAAATACATGCTAGTAAATTTAATTGAAAGGAAATATGTTTCTGACTTGTAATAAATTTGCTTTAAAAACAGTAGTTTGATATGTCTAATCATGGAGCATTTACTAGCTATATGTCAATTTTTCTTTTAATGTATATTCATAATTAGAAAGAATTTGTAGTATTATGCAAAATTGATATTATAAAATTATAAAATGCTGAGTTTTGCATTTAATTAATTTTATCTTAAGGACAAATAATGAAATTCATTGACTGAGAATAAATTTGCTAAGCTCTTAAAAAATGAACAACATTCAGAGAGATTATTAAATAAATCCATGCAAAAGAATATATATTA
>NW_016826376.1:1717203-1737416 GCF_001698545.2 Rhinopithecus bieti
ATTGAATTTAAAAGAATCTGACAAGGTTTTGTTTGCCTGCTTTTTCATCGTGTTTTCATTCATTTATTTGTGAGCAGTTTTTATTCTAAAGGGTTATTAGAAACGTAGTGAACTTTACTTGCCAATCAATTTATAACAACACATGTCTTTTAATAAATTAAATGGAACACACTCAGTGCAGAGTAGTACTGTAGAAAGAGCTCAGCCCTTTGGAACAGAGATCTGAGTTCTGGATGGGCTGAGAGACTTTGGACCAGTCACTTAACTTGTCTGAGCCTCTGCTTCCATGTGAATTACTGACCTTTTATTGTCCTTGAACAAAAACATAACATTAAGCTAAAACAATCATTTGGTCTTTTCTTGAGAATTTTGAAATAAATGGCCAATTCATGAGCATGCCCTTAGCTGAGGGCCTGCACTTTCATTCTTAGGAGGGACTTGATGGATTTTTCAGTGGGAAGACCTGCTGTTTATCAACCTCTTCACTAAATGATTTTGGAGCCCTGGAATTGTCCATGGTTTGCAGGGTTTTTCAGATGTTTGAGAGTTACTTTGAAGAGAGGTAGAGAAGGAAGGATTGACAGTGCTAGCTCAGTCTCAGAACTAATTTCCCTGGTTCGTGTCTACATGAACAAGGACTGATTAAAGAGACTTTTAGAATCTTTGTGGGAAAAACAAGGCTAATTCCATCTGGAAGGCTGACCTGAGCCTGGTGGGATAAGTTGGTACCAAGCTAACAAAGCAAGGAATACAGGACTCGAATGTGTGTTTAGATGGAAAGATCTGTTTATATTTCAACTTTCTATTGTTTAATAACTTCCTGGTTGGGCTTGTTTTAGTATGCTGAAGAGTTAGGATTTGGATCCATTAAATTAATTTTTCTATCTAAAGTCTTCCAAATCTAACAGCTTGTGAGTAGAATGCATAATGTTTCCTCATAAAATCAGCCATGAATTTTAAACGAATTAACCCTTAAACTTCCTCACATCCCCTGAAGTCCACTGTGCATACTAAAGGGTATTGTCCATCACTACTTCTGTGAAATGCACCGTTCCCTGGGGAAAAAGTCTAAATTTGAACTCTTACAGAACTTACATAGCACTGTCATTTTAATGCAGTGGTATCACCTCTGGGAAATTATTGTGCTAAATAATTTATTTCTCTCTTAAAAATGATTTTATGATATTAATTTAGAGAATGCCTGGTTGGATTTTAGCTATTTTCCCTGCTGCAATTTCCCTCTCAACTACAAACTGAGTCTGACGTAGTGTTTGTTTCACAACGATCATGGTCTTCAGCCTTCCAGAACATGTTTTGGAGAATCGCTGAATGGAGTTCTCGTATAGACTTAAAATGTGTGTTCAGGACATGCAAATGAATTGTAGTCCAATTATGCACTGAAAAAACAGCCCTAAATATCCTGTTAATGAACTGCATTCAGGCGCTAAAAAGACATTTCATCATGATGGGATTATAAAGATCCTGCCCTTAATTATGAGTTGTAAAAGCCATTTTCAGGTAGAAATAAAGAGGGTAACAGTTGTTCAATTAGAGGTGAACATTCATCTAGGAGAGGAAAAAAAGCCTTTCTGTGATAAGACCCAGAAATCTTGTTTTTCTGCTAATGCGATTTCATACATTTTTGTTGCACGGTGGGCTGAGCAGCATTCCTGGTCTGTTGCCTCGGATGGGAATTGTTCAATGCCATGTCACACATAGCTGTGCCCCAAGTAATCATGCTGAGCGGCGAACCGATCCCATGGTCGTCGTGACAGTTTCTGGAGAAAGCAGGCGCATGCTGATTCATTCTCAGCCTCCTCTTCCCATCCCTGTCTCCAGCCTAGCACCCTTTTCACGTTTATTCATGAGCTCATCACTCGGGGCAAAAAAAAATTATTTGCATTATAACATGACATTTAAAAGCTATAAATTACGCAGAGCTATAAATACTGCCTTTTGGTAAACACCATAAAATCTGTGTGTGTTTGTGCACACGCAAGCGTGAAATGTCGTTTGGATTTTCTCCCTACTCACTGCATCTTATAACTCTTCAGTCTTTAGCATTCTGAAATCTAGCAGTTTAAACCATGATAATTTAAATGGGTAGGAAAGGATTTAGACCTGTTTTAAACAAACTGTGATTCTGTGTTAACTACGGCACTGGGCTCACTCCATTTGGAAACTGTCATCATTCCACAATAAAGGTGATGAAATATAACATATCTGGAGGTTGAAAAACTGAAGATGATTTTTGTTCTGTGCTGTTCAACAGAGGCATACACAACCGAACTGATACATATTTTTTTTAATCAACCTTGCCCCTCTAGAATATTTGTAAAACACTTAATAGACAGACCAGACTTAAATTCTATTGGTCAAATATTTTCAGAAACTGAAGAGGTGATAATTTGAGAAAAACCTAAAACCTTATCTCAGGTTAATTATACAGGGTTATGATTCCACATCTCCTTTCTCATTCTAAAAAAGAAATTCCTGTACATCAAGTCTGTGACTCTGACATGCACACAAACTTGCAGAGAATCTTTGCATCTTGGGCATCCAGCGGCCTGGGCACTGGAGGTGCTGCTGTTCAGGAGATGAGTGTTGTCTCTTAGCTCACTGTGTCTTTAGAGCAGCCGAGTCAGGGTTGAGGGTGGGGGTGGCTCAGTTTGGGGCTGGCACAAACTTCTTTCCCCCAGGTGCAGTACACACTGTGTGCTAGCTTGATTTATACACTCTGATTTATCAGGAACCAAAATATGAACTACAACATTAGGAAGACTATAAGCCAATGTTATCTCTTTAAAAGAATATAATCATATCATTTTGGGGGTATTTACTGTATTAGTCTGTTCTCATGCTGCTATAAAGAACTGCCAGAGACTAGGTCATTTATAAAGGAAAGAGGTTTAATTGACTCACAGTTCCATATTGCTAGGGAGGCCTCAGAAAACTTACAATCACGGTGGAAGGCAAAGGAGAAACAGGAACCTTCTTCACAGGGCAGCAGGACAGAGTGAGTTCAAGGAGGGGAAATCCCAGATGCTTATAAAACCATCAGATCTCATGAGAACTCACTATCCCTACAACAGCATGGGGGAAACCGCCCCCATAATTCAATTACCTCCACCTGGTCCCACCCTTGACATGTGGGGATTATGGGGATTACAGTTCAAGATGAGATTTTGGTGGAGACACAAGGCCTAACTATATCACCTTATTTTTCTGAAAATCTTCCTTAAATCCAAATAGAATGCTTCCTATCTCATTTTAAGCTCATTTCTTCTTGCCTGTCCATAAGCAAAGATCAAGAACGAATTTAGATTAGGTTGCATTAAAGGGAATCTCACTTTGTATTTAAAGGGGGACGGGGAGGTATGAGTCTCAGTGTATAACAAGCATGCAGGAAGCTTGTCTGTAAATACAATGGATTTCATGGAAAATGCCCTGTTCCTTTGGGTAATAGAAACTAAATTCAATCACAGGTATCCCTGACTTCTTTTAGTATTGTGCCACATTTTGTTTTTCTTGCATGCATGGAAAACCTTCCCCACCCCCACACCATTCTAGGCAGCAGGAAATCCTTTCCATATCAGTGTCATGCTGGGTCTGGGGGAAACATGGCTGTTCAGGGCTGCTCTCTAGAGACACCCAGCAGACCTTCTGCTCCTGCATCTTTCTGGTTACAGGAATCCTAGGGCCTGAGGCTCCAGATCTGGGCTTCACTGAGGGAAGGCACAGGTCCTCCATGGTCTTGGGGTTTCCAAATCTCTCCAAGGGTAGAATGGTGAAGCCTACCCCCATCTCAGATCACTCATGCTCCCTGGTGTTCCTCTCCTTTTCTAGACCCAGGGGTCTTCCCAGAGTCTCTTCAGGACCTGAGAATTTGAACCTCAAAAGCCAGAGGATGTATAATCCCTTCCATGAGGTAATAAGAAAGGAAGGCACTTTTAGGCTAACTCAATGAAGAATTGGAAATAAGTGAAATGCAGGGATACACAATTATTATTGTGCCACTTTTTGGCAGATGAAACAAACCAGTTCCCTTTGTCTTTTCTCTCTAAGACGGGTTTCCAAAAATACCATCATTTGATCATTTGATTGTTCTTTTTGCTGGGGTGGGGACAGGGTTTTGCTCTGTTGTCCAGGCTGTACACAATGGTGTGATCTTGGCTTGCTGCAGCCTCTACCTCCCTGGCTCTAGCCATCCTCCCACCACAGCCTCCTGAGTAGCTTGGACTATAGGCACACAACACCACAACTGGCCAATTTTTAAAATTTTTTTAGAGACAGGGTCTCACCATATTGCCCAGGTTGGTCTTAAACTCCCTGGGCTCAAGTGATCCTCCTGCCTGGGCCTCCCAAAGTGCTGGGATTACAGGCATGAACCACCATGCCCAACTTGATTGTTCTTGATGCCTTCACTACTGAGTTCAGGATGAAGCAGGGATGCTGTGGAGGGGATGTGCACTTCCCACGAAGGAGGAATGGATGTGGAGAATGCATAGAGGACACAGCGAGAGCCTCAGCCATGGGCAGTGTGCTTGAGGCAGAGTGTGAGTGAGGGACAGGCAGAGTGTGTGAGTGAGGGACAGGGATGGCCAGAGGAGGCAGAGTCTTTGGGTGGGCCTGAGGCTGGCACCTGAGAGCCTTCTGTGCTTCAGTGAGGAGTTTCAGACTTGTCCAGGAGAGATGGGGCCAGTGAGGGTTTCAGCAGACAGAAAACAGGATGAGATTTGTTGGGGGCATCCCAGTTTGTTCATTGTGCAGGATGGGGAGCTTGGGGGCAAAATGGGAGGCAGCTAAGAGTCCTTCTTGGTCCATTCATTGATCTAAGCCTGTGGCTGTTGGAATGGAGGTGAAGGGACAGATTTGAGGGATGAGGTAAAGGGGGAAATACAGTGAATGAAGTAGAAAAGGAGGGAAGGATGCCTCTCTCTGGAACTTTCCTGGTTCCTGGTTTCCTGGGGCTTGAGGTATTAGGCCTGGTTCTCAGGCAAACAACTTGAGCTCCTGGAGACACAAAAGGCAGCACCTGGGTGCCATGAAATCATAAGAGAGGAACGTCAGCAGACATTTTTCTTCCTGTTTTCCCCCTTTCTTGTCCACTTTGCTCTTCCTCCATTGTGAGTTGTATCTTGTTATCCCCAGGGGAGAAATGATGCAGCTGAAATAATATTTGTGATTTCCAAAAGCTCTTGCCTTTCAAAAGTTTCAACCTAGACTGTCCTAGGACATAATGTTTATTTATAAGGATTAGATTTAGACCAATATGTGATGACCAAAGCAGGTTACTGGCATAGGCATGGCACAGGTGTAGTTAGGATACTTGGGTTCGAAGAGAGAGTTGGAAAGGGCACTAATAGGTTTTGGGAGTTGTGTTCCCAGAAGCAGCTGTGCTCTCTGACTGCCCAGATACCTCCTCTTCTGACCCCAGCCTGAGGCCTCGAGATGGGTCCCTGGAGAGACAGGGGCAGTCCAGGAGCAGGGGGCCCTTGAGGCTTGCGTTCAAGGTGAAGCCCAGACAGGGGCCAAACCATGCAGATTTTCCCTCTATTTAGCATGGGGTGGGGTGAGGGGGCGAGAGATGGCTGCACGGGCCTCTAGACAGGCAGGATAGTATCATGGAATTTCTCTACACCCTGCCTGGGACAGGGAGAGAGCACATATGCCCAGAGCTCCCTGAGTGGGTGCTCTCTCTACATACTCTTCTCTTATGGAAAGTTGAGGTGGGCAGGTAGGGGACAGGGAGGCTGGAATAAGGGAGGTTACGTGGAATTAACATAGATTGAAATTAACTTTAGTTATAGAGGACAGGGAAAATTACATTTCCTGAAAACTTGATTTTGTGTTATCCAGGGACTAAGAACCCAGCATAGTGTTCATCATAAATGACAAGAAACACAGTAACTGGGACAGTGGGAGGGAGCAACCAGATCAACAGGAAGGCAGATGGTGGAGCCAAGCGACATTCCAGAGGTGCTGCAATGACTTTCCCAGCGTGTGCAGAGCACCGAGGTCATTCAGACAGCTCCCACTTCTGATCTGAGCAACAGGAGGGGACATGTGGTCCTCACCAACATAGAAAAGAACAAGAGACAGAGCCGGTGTGCACATGAGAAGATGAGTCAATTTTGAACATGTTGAATGATGACAAATGAATTTGGAACGTGTTGAATTTGAAGAGTCCAGGTGGGGCCGGCTTGCAGTTTGCACAGGTTGGAAACTGAGTAGGGCGGTGCATGCATGGAGTCCAGTGTTCAGTTATTAATGTAGAAGCCAGGCTGATGCACCAGATGATCTGGGGAGAGTGCAGAGGTGACTGGGGATGTCCTCCAGGATGTCTCCAAGGATGGGACCGGAGGCCACCAGAGGATTTGCTGGAAGATGAGGAGCCTGCAAAAGTGGCTGAAAAACAGTGGACAGAGGAGTAGAAGGAAAATAAGGAGATGTTTGATTTCTGAAAGCAAAGGGGAAAAAAGGATTTTGATAAAATGGGGAGTGCTAGGTGTGTTGCCATGCTCCTGTAGCTCAGCTACGTGGAGGCTGAGGCAGGAGGATTGCTTGAGCCCAGGAGTTCAAATTCAGCCTGGGAAACATAGTGAGACCATATCTCTAAAAAAAACATATATATATATATGGCACACATAGTTTTATAAGACCTGCCCCTCCCCACCCTGTCCCCTCTCTGCCCTCATCTCTCTCCTTTCCTCAGATTCACTCTGCTGTAGTTGCATTGGCTTCCTTCTGTGGCATGAGTGTGCCAGGCCTGTTCCTGCCTCAGGGCCTTTGCACTTGCTCTTCCTCTGCTTGGAATTTTCTGTCTCCATATATCACTATGACTTGTACCCTCATCTCCTTCAAGATTTTGACACATGTCACAGTCCCTGAATATCTATTTAGAATTGAAGCCCCCCGGCTGGGCACGGTAGCTTGCGCCTGTAATCCCAGCACTTTGGGAAGCTGAGGCCGGTGGATCACCTGAGGTCAGGAGGCCGAGACCAGCCTGGCCAACATGGTGAGACCCCATCTCTACTAAAAATACAAAAAATTAGCTGGGTGTGGTGGCACATGTCTGTAATCCCAGCTACTGGGGAGGCTGAGGCAGGAGAATTGCTTGAACTCGTGAGGAGGAGGTTGCTGTGAGTCGAGATTGTGCCACTGCACTCCAGCCTGGGCAACAAGAGTGAAACTCCATCTCAAAAAAAAAAAAAGAATTGGAGTGGAGCCCTCTACCCTCACCTCCACCCCACCATTCTTTACCCTCCTTTTATGGTTTATGTTTCTTCTTGGCACATAACAAGGACTGAAGGAGTATTTGTTGAATAGACACAACACTGCCTTGTGGTCAGCAGGGTAAACATATCAAAGTATCTGTCGTATTTAGTTACAAGAAATCATGAGATATTCTGGTGAGAGCAGTTTCAGAGGCCTTAATTGGCAAAGTAAAGTTTTCAAAGTGCTGGAGTGGAAATAGATGTTGAGAAAAGAGAAACACTGAGTTTTGACTACTGTTTGTCACAGTTGGACTGACTGTGACAGGAAGAAGAGAGTCATAGTCATCATTAAAGAAGGATTTCTTAAAATATCTGAAGAGACTCACTCTATCTCATAGATAGACTGAGGGACAAGAGCTTATGCTGGGTGGGTGTCGGAGGAGACAGGGAGGAAAGTAACTAGGGAGGCAGGGAGGCAGGTCTCCAAGGGGACCTGGGTTTGGAGCGCTGGGAGAGGGTTGGCCTTATTCAGCTCTTCTCCTAAGGCTGGGAAAGGAGGGAAGATGGAAATGGAGATGTGCAGAAAAGCTTTGGGGGGAAAGACTGTGACGTTCTGGCTAGATGTGTTTTTATTTTTTCTGTGTAGTAGTTGCAGGGACAGGATGCAGAAAGATCTTTGGAAGAACTGAAAACCACCTCTGGCTCTCCTAGTGCCCCAGGGATGACATTTCCACCAGTTGCACATGCAGCCTGGAAATGGGAGCTGGGAAGTCAGATCTGAACTTGATTCAGAGTGGAAGCTTTGTCGGGCAGTTTCAGTGGACAAAAACAGCAATGGGGAAGGGAAACCGAGGCTTTTGACAAGCTTACGATTTTCTGGCTCAGCTGAAAATAGGCATACATTTCTGTTCTTTCCAAGTAAGCAGAACTTGTGGAGGATTTGCCACACAGTTCTGACTCTGGAAGAAGCCAGCAGTGATCTTTGGATCCTTTTCTCTTGTTTTCAAGAGGAACATCCTTTCTATGCTACATGTAATAATGGAAAACCTAAAATGAGAAATATAAGTAAATTTTTTTTCATTTTTAGTTGGAGAGAGAACATTAATTCAACCTTGACAGACTGTGTGTTAGAATTGTGCTTTGACTTCTTCTCATCCTTCAATATGGGTGTCAGCTGCAAGTAATGTCATGAAGAATGACAGTGATGCAGTATGAGGCCACCAGGGCACCCGCTGACTGTAACAAGGTGATGGAAGGAAAGAGACTGACCATGTAAACAAATGCCAGGGGAGGCAGGGTGATGAGCTTCAGCAAGAAGGAATTTTTTGCTGAAAACAGTAATGTGCTCTGGCTTACAGCAGCTAATCCTGAATTGGAAGACAAGCTAAACATGACTAAGAACGCAAGAGATAGATTATACTTTTAATTTTAAAAATTTGCCATAAGCTGGGTGTGATGGCTCATGCTTGTAATCCCAGTGACTTGGGAGGCTGAAGCAGGAAGACTACTTGAGGCCAGGAGTTTGACACCAGCTTGGGCAACATAGCAAGTCCCCATCTGTAAAAAATAAAAAAATTTTCTGGGTGTGGTGGCACATGCCTAAAAGTCTTAGCTACCCCAGAGGCTGAGGTGGGAGGATTGCTTGAACCCAGGAGTTCAAGGCCGCAGTGAGCCATGATCACGCCACTGTACTCCAACCTGGGTAACACAACGATACCCCAACTCTAAAAAATAAACAGAAAGCCACACAGAAAATTTGCTATACCTCTCAATTGTGTCATAATATACTTTTCCATCTGCACTGGTGTTCTATAATCTAAACTAGTAGAAAACTCACTGATAACTATCTCTGTAGGATCACACTCTGGGTACTTATCTTTTTCTATTTATCTATATCTATATCTATCTATCTATCTATCTATCTATCTATCTATCTATCTATCTATCCCCTATCCTATTTAGTTAGAATTCGAGCCACAATTTTAAAAAACACAATTAGTTAAAAGCAGCAAATATGTATTTGCCACTCGACATCACAGATCTAGCATTTGGAGCTGTTGGAAATTTAATATAGCTCTGAGTTTTCAGGCGGTCATATAAATATATTTTTTATTCTGATAAGAAGTACTTATAATCTTTTGCAGAGTGACATGTACCTAAATCTTAACTGTTTGTTTATGTCCCTATAAATGGATATTAAGATAATACATTTTTTGTCTTTACTGTTTCTCTCCAGGGCAGAAACTGTTTAAATAGCCAGTCTTAAGTCCTTAAATGCTTTCTTCACAATGTTAGAGTAAAACGATTTCTGTATATTGTTTTTCAAAGTGCTATCTTTGGAATAGATATAGATATAAGAATAGAGCAGGAGATCCTAGAATCATGGAAGACCTAGAATAATTATTATTATTAGTGGCCATCACTCTCATAGCCCTTATGCATCAGCCATACATATCTAGCATTTTACATATATTATTTCATGTAATAATCAAATCAACCATATAGTGGAAGTACTATTAATATCACCTTAATTTCCTGTTGAGGAAAACATAGTTCCAAGAGGTCAGAAACTGTCACAAGGCATAGCTATTAAGGGATAGAGCCAGAATTTGATCTCAGACAGGCTGTTCCCTGGGCCTGCACACTCACCCCCTACAGTATACTCTTTCACCCTCAAATATTCATGTGTTACCTAATGCATAGGGTCATAATCAGTTCATAATTGAATTCATTCACAAAAGCCTTAAATGCAGTAAATTGAAGGGAATATCTCAAATATTTTACTATGAAAGGATTTTGTGATTTTACGCATTCAGGGTCATCTCCTCTTCTTACAGAGTTGGACTAGTTCAAAGGTGTCCATAGAAGGGCCAGTATTTTGTGCAAGAGTCTTTCAATCTACTTAAATATTGAAAACTAGTATTCATCCAGTATGAAGTGCCAGAAGGTATGAATTCACAATTTATTTTTTTAAATTAAGAGGAAATTTAGCCAATCAAAAACTTTAAGATAAAGTGTCAAAAGTTGGCATTTTTTGGAAAGATTGCTAAATGAATCATAAAATTGTCAATTTATCTGATTGAGTAAGGTTATTTTGTCATTCATTTAAATTTAGAAAATTATTGTATTAGTTAGGTTTCTCTCCATTGAATATAACAGAAACTTGACTTGCATCACTGTAAGTATAAATAGGAACTTGCTGGAAGGATACTGGGAGTGACTCATAGGACTGAGTGAAGAACTGAACAATTAGGCCTTGGAAAGATCAGGGTCTATGCGAACCACAGGCTAGAACACCTTCAGGACTCAGTGCTTCTCTGTGTATGGTGGTTTAATTTTTTCAGCTTTCTCTGCTGGTGGGAGACATGGCCACCAGCTTTTCTAGAATCATATACATATCAATCCCACCCAGGGAAAAAGAGAAAACATTCTTCTTGTAGCTTCAATGAGAAAATTCCATGGGAAGGGTTATGATGGGCCTCACTTAGGTCATCCATCCAATCCTGGAAAAATCTCTGTGGTCATGTGAAGTAGACAGCATTATAGACCCAGCCTGGTCACGTGCCAATACCTGTTGTCAGGGGTCTAGAGTTTGAGATTAGATGTCCTATCACAACTACATGATCAGAATGGGCAGAATAAGAGAAGCAGGAATGCTCTTTTGGGCAGACAAAACAACTTGTATTTGTTACAAATATTTATAAAACTCAGTTTTAATTTTAGGACAATGTAACAGGAAGCTACTGCTTTGTAACAAGTAACCCTAACATCTAGTTGAATACAACAATAAGCAATTATTTATTACATATCTATGGGTCAGGTGGACAATTCTGCTGATTTTACTTGAACTTGCTCAAGGATTTGCAGGTTGCATAGGGGTCGACTACTCTGGGATGGACTCAGCTGGGCAGCTCTGCCTTATTCTCCTTGGACCAGCAGACTAGTCTTAATTGTTCTCTCAATGATGACTAAGGTACAAGAACATAAGCCCAACCATGGAAAGATTTTTCAAGAATTTGATCTCATCATTTCAGTCCTCATGCCATTGGCCAAAGCAAGCCACCTGTCCAGCTCCAAAACAAGTGACAGGCAAACACATTCCATCTAAGAAGGTAGGTGTGTGAATGTTTATGAACAACAACCTGACCTCCAAAATTAATTAATATGAAAATGCTCTTCCTGAAATCAAAAACAAGAGCAACTAATTCTAACCAAAATTCCCACAGGGTTTTTCATGAATTTTGGTAAGTTGATCTCAAAAGTTTATATGAAAGAGTAAATACTCAAAATATAGCCAAGACTGTTTTTCAGATAAAAGTAAAGTGGTGGGAATTATAAAGATTTTTCATAAAGCTATAATAATGAATACACTTAACATTGATATCGTGAGCTACATGATGGAAATGGCCAAGGAGCTGTTTTTTTAAAGATGAGAGGTTGTAATATTCAATTTCAAACTGAGTTTCTGTGATATTCCTCCAAACCTTCAGGCAAGTCTTTTCAATCCCCACCCCAAACACATTTACACACAATAGGAAAACTGAGAAAAATTCACGAGGACGTGGATTCTATTTACTCTATCGTAGCACACAGAACACGGTCTGGTGTACAGTACATACTTGATAAAAATGTTCTGAATGACTAGATAAAAACTAGTATGAACAGGTTTGATGTATTTCCACAGCGTGATTCCTATTCATCTTTGAAGGTGTAGAGAGGGTAGATTATTTATACTCCTTTTCAACATCTGGTAGCTCTGTCTTAAAATTTTTGCTTTTAAGTACTATGATAATTTGTGACAGGTCTCAATACCCACCCAATTAACTTTTTGAGACTCATGAGAATGAAACCAAGGTGAGTGAAATTGAAACAGGTATTCAATTTCTAGATAAAAGAGATGACAAGAAAACGTGTAAAAGAAGTACAGCATGAAATAAAAGATGTAGGAGTATCTTTCCTAGAATATTAAGAAAATGCAATACTATTTTTTGGACAGTTGAAGAACATAATTGAAGAGAATTACCTATCAGAGTAGGTTAGTGTTAGAAGCAGATGTTGTCTAGGCGTTTTGTTGAAAGAGACAAACTTAAAATTTAAATTTTAAAATTTAAATTTTAATAATCAATAGTTTATAATATAATACATTTATATTTTAGAAGTTATACTTAGTATATATTATATATAATTAATATATGTAGTATAATATATATACTCAGTATAATAGTATAATATATCTTAGTATAATATATATGTGCTAAGTATTTATATAACCGTTATTCCCTTGGGTAATTTATCCTTCATCTCCACGAGCTTTGGGTCTTGCCAACTGTGTTTTGCTGTCTGTAGTCCATCTTTGTAATATAATCTTTGAGGTGGGCAAGAGCTTACTGAAGTTATTGCTTCTTATCTGGAGGTTTTAAAAAATTAATATTAACAGAATGAGTAGGAAAAAAGGAGAGCTGCATGTCCAAATGGAGTTCCAAGAAAGGAATTGAAAGTGCCTGTGTTAATCTGTCTTCCCCACGAAGACTGCTAATACTGGTAAGGGTGGTGACGGGGTGGACGTGGTTCCCTAAAGCCTGGATGAAGTGATTGAAGTCATGAAGACATTTCCACTGGATGGAAATGTTTAACTGAACGGTGGAAAGAAAAAATATTTCCATTCATTCAGAAAACACCGAAGGCCTACTGTATGCCAAGCACTGCTCAGCAGTGAACCTAACAGATGAAAATCCTGTTCTCCTCGGGTCTTCATGCTTGCACACTTGCTTCTCCTACCCAGTTATTACTAGACACTATGGAGGAGGAAATAGCGTGAAGGGTAGGGAACCAGCCCGTCTGAAGCAGCCATTGCTGACCCATGGAGAAAGGGCTGTGAGACTGGGAGAGAGAGGGAAGGGGATCAGGCAGGGCAGAATCCCAGGACAGGCTGGAGGGTAGTTCTGAGCTGGCCACCTGGGAAGAGTGAACTTCCTGACTAAGCTAAAGAAGCTACCTGTGAGGCCATGGGATGAGACGAGTTTCCCACGATTATCTCTGTCTTTCCATTCCCGAAATAAATAAATAAAAAGAGAAGGTCCTCCTCTCCCAAGAGCTTTCCAGGATGGTTTTAGTGGAATGTACTTGAGAGTAAATATCAGAATACTTGGGTTCGAGTGTAAATTCTATTGCTGACAGTTTACTGGTGGGTAAAATGAGTTCAGTTTACATAATCTCTCAGATCTCTCTCAACTCTTAATGGCTGTGTAGCCCACTAGAAGCAGAAATAAAGATATTCCCTGTTTTGTGTGCCTACATTTCCTAGATGCAAACTCATGTCTTTGCATAATGCTTATCAACAGAATAACTAAATAAAACATTATTCTGTTTATAATAGAATGCCTCACAATCTTATACATTGTTGAAATACCTCAATTAAAGTTTTATTATTATTACTGAAACTTCATGGCATGAAAAGTCAAACTAATTGATTCTGAAACCAAAACCACCAATTGCCATTTTTTCTTCAGTGTAACAATCACATCTTCTCTGCCTATTGTAACTGTGTCTTAGTTTCTATCTGAAATGTTAACTTACCTGTGAAGTTCCTAATATCCCCAGTCAGAGTGCATTTTTTCATTTGTCTTCTCTCAGCGCTTGTTTTATCCCTCTACTGAATCACTTGGCATACACTCACTTGTACTAGGTTTGTGTCTGTGTGTGTGTAAGGGGAACGAACATATCTCCCACAAACGATTTTGAGTTCTTTGAGGGTAGGACTTGTATGTGATTCGTTTTTATGTCCAAACAATGAACACAGCACCTTGCATAAAGTAAATGCCCAACACATGTTTGTGGGAGTGCATTTACCTGCCCTCTGACACGTGCCAATTGTTCTGGCTCCTGCAACTCCTCAACTGCCTCAATTCCTGGGAAACTCAGCTAATAGTGATTAAAACCCACAGATTGCAGAAAGAAGATGAGATAAAACACACAGATTGTTGGGGTCTTGGAAAGGAGCTATTACAGATGGAATTGACATTGGCAAAACACCAAATAACATAAAAATGTGGTAGAATTGATTAATTCTGCCCAGTAAATAAACAAAGTTTATTTATCTTCTCAGTTAGTCACGTATCTATGACTCCTGGCCCAGGTAGAGGTGGATGCTGGCAGGCTGCTGGGGTCATAGGATGGGGCCATTTAATTGGAGAGGCCCAGGCAGGGCTTTCCCACATAGGTCCAATACTACCTGAAAGTACCTACCATACAAAATAGACCCCATCTGCAAGAATTCTGGTCTCTCTGGCTTGGAAGAGGGGAAATGGTCTCCTTTTGTTTCTGCTTTTATTTCTACATTTTTTGGTGGGTGTGGGAGGAGTCGCAAGGGTAGGAAACCCATAGCATCACAGGGGTCAGCTGATCTTTGGTTAGTAAATAAAGTGGGTCCCCAGTCAGAGGTTTCAGGTAGCCATGCCAGAAGGCACTCTTGGTGTTGGATCCACCATTTATCTTTCTAGCATTGGATTCGTTTCTTAGTTAATGAGTCTTTGGTATAATTTCCAGGCGAGATCAGTGTAATTGCAAACCACTTGGGTGGGATTTTTATTCCAGGGGATGTGTGCATTGGTACAAAGTAAAGAAGAGAGAAGTCTATGATGAGTAAAAATTAGTTCTTATCTTCAAAGTTGGTTATAGTCCAGGAAAAGATGGGCATGTCCACACTAGTGTGGGAAGTGGTTTGTGTGGGCTGAGTGTGGAACTGAGCCAATTTCCAACTTCTACATTTACAGAGTTCTAAGCCCTTTCCTTTCAGCTGTTTGTTCAACGCACAGCTAATGAGCTCTGGAACAGCATGTGGAGCACACATTCATATGACAGGATTTCTGCTTTTAAGGAGTTTGTAAGCATCTTGTGGAGAAAAATTTGACCCCATGAAACAAATAATATAAACATTTAAAGCGCTTTGTTATAAGACAGTGACATTAGGTATAATAGAATTTTATTTATAAAGAAAACAATTGTTATTGGCTTGAGTGATTAAAGATGTCAAGGAGGAGTAGGATTTGAGGAGGACCTTGAAGAAAGTGAGAGCTTACGGAGAGGAGAGTATCCCAGGAGGTGGCTGATCCACCAGCACCATAATTACATAATGCCATTTCTGCAATCATGTGATAACCACGTTCTTAAGAAGCCTTGTGTATTCTCAAATGTTTTATAAAGTATTTATTAGGGATTGGGTAGAAGGGAACTAGAAAATAGAGAGTTTCAGAAGCTTATTTAAAAAGTTATTTGTCAGGCTGGGAATGTTGGCTCACGCCTGTAATCCTGGTACTTTCAGAGGCCGATGGGGGTGGATCACAAGGTCAGGAGATTAAGACCATCCTGCCTGACATGGTGAAACCCCGTCTCTACTAAAAATACAAAAAAATTAGCCGGGTGTGTTGGAACGTGCCTGTAATCCCAGCTACTCTGGAGGCTGAGGCAGGAGAACCACTTGAACCTGGGAGGCAGAGGTTGCAGTGAACTGAGATCACATCACTGCACTCCAGCCTGGGTGACAGAGTGAGGCTCTATCTCAAAAACAAACAAACAAACAAAAAACAAACAACAACAAAAAAAAAACAAAGTTATTTGTGAAGTTAGGAGCAGCGGCGTGTGCCTGTAGTCCCAGCTACTCAGGAAGCTGAGGACTAGAAGTGTTTCAGATTGCTTTGAACTTTGGAATATTTTCCTACACTTCAAATGAGATATCTTGAGATGGGGCTGAAGTCTAAACACAAAATTCACTTATGTTTCATATACATCTGATATCTTTTGGCTGTGTCCCCACCCAAATCTCATCTTGAATTGTAACTCCCACAATTCCCACATGTCATGGGAAAAACCTGGTGAGAGATGATTGAACTATAGGGGCAGGTCTTTCCTTTGCTGTTCTCACGATAGTAAGTCTCACAAGATCTGAAGGTTTTAAAAATGGGAGTTTCCCTGCACGAGCTCTCTCTTTGCCTGCTGCCATCCTTGTAAGATGTGACTTGCTCCTCCTTGCCTTCCACCATGATTGCGAGGCCTCCCTTACCACGTGGAACTGTATGTCCAGTTAAACCTTTCTTTTGTAAATTGCCCAGTCTCAGGTATGTCTATATCAGCAGCATGAAAACAGTAATACAACACCTTATACACATAGCCTAAAGGTGATGTTATACAATATTTGTAATAATTTAGAGCATGAAACCAAGTTTTTTTTTTTTTTTCTTTTTAGACAGCATTTCACTCTGCTGCCCAGACTGTAGTGCAGTGGTGTGATCTCAGCTCACTGCTGCCTTGACCTCCTGGGCTAAAGCTATCTTCCCATCTCAGCCTCCTGGATAGCTGGGACTACAGGCATGTGCCACCACTCCCAGCCCACCATGCCTGGCTAACTTTTGTATTTTTTGTAGAGACATGATTTCACCATGTTGCCCAGGCTGGTCTTGAACTCCTGACCTCAAGTGATCAGCTTGCCTTGTCCTATCAAAGTGCTGGAATTACAGGTGTGAGCTGCCCCTCTTGGCCCAAGCAAAGCTTTGATTGCATTTTGACTGCAACCTGTCATATGAGGCTAGGTTTGGAAAATTTCTACTTGTGGTATCATTGTTGCTGCTCAAAAAGTTTCTGATTTTGGAGGCTTTCCGATTTCAGATTTTCAGATTAGGGATGGTCAACCTATTGTAACATACCAGGCTTCTAAGTGTTTTCAAACATATCATCTTGTTGGATTTCCATTCACTTCCTACCTGTGGTAGGGAGGCAGACTTCTACGATGGCCACAATTGATTCCTGCCTCCTGATATTCACATCTTATGTGATCCCCTCTTGTTGAGTGCAGATTGGATCTAGAGACTTGCCTCTAACCAAAAACATGGCAAAAATAATGAGATGTATGTAACCTCTGTGACTAGATTACAAAAGACTGTGACTTTTCTTCCCAGAAGTCTCCCTCTTATTGATGTTGATGAAGTTAATTGCCCTGTTGGACAGGCCAATGTGGTAAGGAACTGAGGCCAGCCTCTGGCTATCAGAGAGGAGCTGAGGGGTCCTCAGTTCTATAGCTGGAGAGGAACTGAAACCTCCCAATAGCCATGTAAGTGAAGGAGTGCAGGGAATTTCACCCTAAGATAGCTCTCTGGTACAATGAGTATTTTGAATTAAAGTCCTTAAAGATCAACAGATGCTGGGAATGACATTTTCCCTATCTACATGAAACTGGACAGACCCACCGAGAAGAACAATTAATTTTCCTTCCTCTCTTTGTTATCATACTATCTATTGCAGAGAAAAAGACCAAGAAGTAACCAGACCTGATTATACCCCTTCATGAAATATCTATCCCTCAGACTCATTCCGTTTCCAAAGAGAATCATTTATAAGTTAATCTCTGTTCCCCCATCCATTTATCCTCCCAAGTATTCATTCATTCTCCCTAATAATCATTTATTGCCCCTCAACAGAATTACCTATATTCCCATCACTCTCCTCCCCTCTGAAATAAGGCTATATAAGTATTTGGACCCCACTGGGATGTTGAGAATCATTTTTGATTCTCCCTCATGGTATGTTAATAAATTTGTGTGCCATTTCTCCTATTAATCTGCCTTTGTCAGTTGATTTTTTTCAGCAACCTTCTGACAGCTGTAAACCATAAATAAATAAAATTCTAAGTCCCACACCTGACTGATGGACCCCTGTCCTGGCCAAGGCCATTCCAAAGTTGACCTGAAAAACTAGTTCAGGCCATGAACTAGTTTCAGTCTTGCTCTCGTATAGAACCACATGAATTTAGCAAACCCAGAAAGAAATCAAAGTATTTTGCCCCAAAATATATTTCTGTGACATGTTTTGAAATGGCCCTAAAAAGTTGTCTCTTATGGGGAAAATCTCCATTCTGTAGAGAATCCACTTCCTTTTCTGGGTCTTTTCTCTGATCCAGGAGACCATTAATGAAGTGTCTGGCACCCTTTTAGATCTGATATGAGCTCTGAAGCCTGTTACCTGGAGGCTTCATCTTTATGATAAAACTGATCTCCACAAGCTCTTATCCCAACCCAGACATTTCCTTTCTATTGATCCCAGGTATTTAGATAAATGCAACCAATTGTCAACAGAAAATTTTAAATCTGTGTATCACCTGAAAGCACCCCTCCCTTTTGAGTTGTCCTACCTGTCTGGACTGAACCAATGTACATCTTAAATGTATTTGATTGGAGTCTCATGTCTTCCTAAAATGTGTAAAACCAAGCTGGACTCCAACTGCCTTGGGCAAACGTTCTCAGGACCTCCTGAGAGCTGTGTCACAGGCCATAGTCAGTCATGTTTAGCTCAGAATAAATTTCTTCAAATATTTTACAGAGCTTGACTCTTTTCATGAACACTGTCAACCAAGTATCTCTAATATTCAAGGAGTATGCAAAGGCCTCTGTGACATGATGGTGAATCCTATGGAAAATGAACATCTTGCTTTAACTAGAAGTATGGAGTGTGCTGATTAGGGCTATGAGCTCTGAAGTCAGGCTTCCCGGTTTGAGTTCTCTGCCAAATTTGGCTGTGCGACCTAGGGCTTTGTCATCTGAAAAATGACTATAAGAATAGCATCTGTTCATGAGGTTGAGAGGAGAAGGTGAGGATTAAATAATTTCAACCTTGCTATGTGTGCAGACCAGGGCTTTCAGCATAGCATTTTATAACTATTAGGCCTTGCCAGTTTCACTGAGAGTTTTGGAGAGAAATAAATAAGTAACTTCTGATATTATCTAAGGCTGAAGCCCAGAAAACACACTTGTGAAGGGAAGTTTCATTGTGTAACATGTATTCAGGGTACGTATTTTACCATTTCACATGGGGGTAAATTCATTGATCTAGGCAGATTTTAACAGGTCTAGCTGGAAGCTTCAGAAGTGCAGTGATGGAATTAATTAGGCACTAAGTCCTTGATAAAATCATACTTTATTGTGAATAGATTTGAGAATTGAACGTATTCAAAAGCCTTGCCCACAAGCTTGTAATCCCTGTGGAACCAACCAAACTCATCAAGAAACAAGTATGTTTTTAAAGTCCAGTTTGTGAGAAATAGCTCTTTTTCCATTTTCCTTGCTTTCTGAGAGACAGGGGTGAGAAGCTCTGATGAAGGTATTTCTTTAATGAAAGTGTTTCTTTTATCATGGAAAGGAAATATATTGAGTTATTCCTGTCAATTCACCCTAACTATGAGCTCTGTAACTCTCTAAGGAAGGAATCCCGTAGCTTTTCCTGAGATGCAGGGTCTGCTCTGCAGGGAGAGTGAAATAGACTAAGTCTGCAGCTCAGCTGCCTTTGTCAAGGGCCAGCCCCCAGCCTTGGGAACTGACTGGCGGCAGTTTGCAAATGTATGTGCTTGGTGGGAAGCCTGCAGTTCCCTTTGTTCTTGAACCACAGGAAGCCTGATAGGGAAGCCGGAGTGTGTCATCCCTGACTACCCCAGCTTCCAAACAGGAACATGATGAGTAACTTTTCAGACAATATCAAACATGAACATTCAGTGTTTAACCAATTCTTTCTCCAGATGCAAATAATAACTTGTTCTACATGCTTTCCTACAAACCCACTGTTTAAACAGTCAAGTGAAAGCACAGATCTTCCACTAGGTTTGAAGCCTGAGTTTTTGCAGGGAATGAATAAGAATTTCTAATTTTTCTACCTCCCTCACTGTTACTATCCAACTTTTATTTCTATTTCCTGGTTTTCTTTAAACCCCTAATGGAAAGCCATCAAATCAAAACTAATGAGAGGGTTCAGGACATGCTACCCCCAAATAGGGGCACCTTGGAATACTGAGTGTTTTAAGCTGAGGGAAACTGAGAACACACCAGAAGCAGGAAGGCCTCCTGAAACTTCTCCCACCTTCTTTTCTGAAGCAGACTAGGAAAGTAGAAAGAATTTTCTTACCATCCCCTGAAGCAGGTCGTAAGACCCTCATCTTTTTTTTTTTTTTTTTTTTTTTTT
>NW_016826376.1:1737555-1762358 GCF_001698545.2 Rhinopithecus bieti
TTTTTTTTTTTTTTTTTTTTTTCTGTACCTAGAGGAAAGGAGCATCTTTATCTGCGAAGACACAGGGACACTGAGAACAATCTCAACAATAGGGCTTGCTATGATTACCATTAGATCATACCCACTTTGTCCTCTAATCATACTTCCCCATGACTGTTCGCTTTTCATTAAGCCTAAGCATAAAAATACACAAGTTTACCTGTTTCTTTAATCTTCATATCCAAAGGCTTCTATGTCATGTAAAGCTTCATTAAATACATTTATATGCTTTTCTCTTATTAATCTCTTTTGTTACAGGGGCCTCAGCCATGAACCTAAGATAGGAAGAAAAGATATTTCTTTTGCCCTATACTATTCTTTTATTATTATTTTTATTTTTTATTTTATTTTTTAAGATGGAGTCTCGCTATGTCACCCAGGCTGGAGTGCAGTGGCACGATCTTGGCTCACTGCAAGCTCCGCCTCCCTGGTTCACGCCATTCTCCTGTCTCAGCCTCCCGAGTAGCTGGGACTATAGGTGCCCGCCACCACGCCCGGCTTTTTTGTATTTTTAGTAGAGACGGGGTCTCACCCTGTTAGCCAGGATGATCTCGATCTCCTGACCTCATGATCCACCCGCCTCGGTCTCCCAAAGTGCTGGGATTACAGGCTTGAGCCACCGTGCCCGGCCTATACTATTCTTTTTACTCATATTCAGAATGACTAAGAATTATAGACTTTTCCTATCAATTGTTTTCATATATGTACTTGCCTCTTTTCCTAAAAGCTTAGGAAGTACGCCTATGGAAAAGAGATAAACGTATCTCCCGTCATGCTGGAGGATACATCTTCTACAACACAGACGACCCCCAGAAGAGTAATTTTTTGTGCTCATTCTATATCTAGTTTGTTTTTAACTTAGTTGTGAGTGAAGCTCATTTCTTTTCCAAGCCCCACTGAGGTAGACATTACAAATGTTCATCAATCTCTGGCTATTTTCTAATTCTGGGTGTATGGAGTGACACACTTTCCCACCCCCTTGAATTTAGGCTTGGCCACTTAGTTTTCTTGGGCCAATGAAATGTGAATGGAAGTGACCTGTGTAGAAAGTGTTGGGAGGAAACTTTTCCTCTACCATATCAGGCTTGGGCTGTTGGAGCCCTGTGAGTTAACAGACAATAGGTAAATTAACAGGAGAAATGACGAGGTTTATTAACCATGTCCATGTATACTGGGGAGTGCTTTAGTAACAAGTAAATCCCCTTTAGTAATAGGTAAATATGATAAATGTTTTTCTTGATTATATATCTCTCACGCTAAAATATTCAATTTTTGAAAGAAATGTTATTATCATACAAATAACATGACTCATTTTCTTCAGGGATTTATGAAAGATGTCTGTCCAAAGGTAAAGGGTTATACACCAATTTATTTAATAGCAAGAAAAGGAGAGGGGGAGTTTAGGACCTCAGTGAGAAAGTATGGAAAGTTCTATTGGGCTTTTTCATGCTCATGGGAAGCTGAATTCATACTTCCTAATACTTAAAAGTGATTCCATCCGAGGGAGATGGACAGGAGTGGCTGTTTTCTCCTATTTCAGCTGTACTTTCTTGGGTGTATCTGCTTAAGTTTAGATAATGTTTCTTTCTGTGACTGATGACTGTTCACATGTTGTTAGTTTAAAGTAATGTTAATCTCTTCAAAAGTCTTTCATTGCTAGGGCAAGACTCTCTGAGCCCTCTCTCCCTGGAAATGATCATGGCAGCACCTATTGTTATGTAGATACTGAGCCATCACTGAGTTCACAGAGATCCTAGACAACCTCCTGGGCTATAGACTCCATGAGGCACAAAATAAACCTTGGTTAGTTTAAGCCTCTGCAATGTATTGTTTGTGTAAAGGAAAAGAAATATCTTTTCTCCACCCATTTTTAGGTTCATGATTGAGACTCCTATAGTAAAAGACTAGATTAGCATACAAATTTATTTCATGTAAGTTTTACATTACATGAGAGCCTTCAGAAACGAGGACTCAAAGAACCAGGGAAACCTGTGTATGTTTATGCTTAGGCTTGCTGGAGTGGACAGTTAGCAGTGCAAGAGTCGGATTGCACAAAAGGAATATGATTGAATGGTAACCCACTGGGGGAATTTAGCAAGGCTTGCTTCTTCAGCTTCTTCTTGGAGTCCCCATGTCTTCGAGAATAAGAATGTTCGTATCCTCTGGGGAAAGGAAGGGTACCTCTGGAATGATGGTTTTATGACCTGCTTCAAGGAAGAAGGGCAAAGGGATAGTGAGACTCACGTTCCTGCTTCTGCTGTTCTCTCCAGTGCCAAGCTGCCATGTTTTGGGGTAGTGTGTCCTGAAACCTATCACCAGATGTTTTAAAAAGTTCTTAGTGATAATATTGCTAGTGGTGGCGAATCTGTATGGGTCTGTAGCTGCCTCATTCCTTGCTTCCGCAGGAGAAAGAATTTGACTGGGGGACATAAGGCAGAAGAAGAGACTGAGGCAAGTTTTAGAGCAGGAGCGAATGTTTATTAAAAAGCTTTAGAGCAGGAATGAAAGGAAGGAAATTACACTTGGAAGAAGGCCAGGCCGGTGGCTTGAGAGATCAAGTGCGCGGTTTGACCTCTCACATGGGATTTTACATGTTGGCACGCTTTGGGGGGCTTGCGTCCCTTCTTCCCTGATTCTTTTCTTGGGGCGTGCTGTCTGCATGCACTGTGGTCTGCTAGCCTTGGGAGGGGAGCATGCGCAGTGTGTTTACTGGAGTTTACACATACTCACTTGAGGCATTCTTCCCTTACCAGTCGAATGTCTCTCGAAGGTCATATACCAGTTAAACTCCACCATTTTGCCTCTTAACGTGCGTGCTTGAGCCCACTTGCCCAGCTCCTGATAGCTTATCAGGAAGCTGCTGATTTCAGGTGTTTCTGTTTGTTGGGAGACGGGGGCCTTTCCCTGGTGCTGGCTGTGGCCAATTATTATTTTATAGAGACAATCAACAACCAGCTGACCATCCCCTGATGGTTGCCTGACTTTCCTGGTGGTTTGGTGGGGTGGCCTCTCCTACCTTTCTCATGTCTGACTAGCTACCTACTGTAACAATATGATGAATGCTTTTCTTGATTATGTATCTTTCTCATGCTAAAATATTCATTTTAAAAGAAATACTATTATCATGTAATTAACATGACTCATTTTCTTCAGGGATTTATGAAAGATGTCTATCCATTTGTAAGCTTTTGCTCATATTGCGTATTTTAAAGGGCTTTATTGATACATGGGTGTAATAAATCCTATTCTACTGGTAACATTTGTTCACTTTTTTCCATATTGGAAGCAAGTATGCCCTACCTGAAACAGGACTTGCTATTTCCCACTAGAGGTTTGTTTCTTAGCCATAAAGCCTTGGCTCCTCGGAGCCTTCTGTTCAATTGTGAACGAGCTCAGTGCGACTGCACTATTCATTCACTCTTTCCTTCTGCAGACAGCTTTTTGAATGCTCACTATGTGCCAGGCATTGCATTAGGCTTGTTAAAAAGAATTTACTGGGAGGCCATTCGTCTGAGATGGCCTAACTTTAGCACCTTGGGTTTCTACGTAAGCAAACCGAAACCTAATGCAATGTAAATGGTAAAAGGAAACTTAAACTTTACCAATCAGGAACTGCCAACTAACTCCTAACTAGGGACTTTACCAATCAGGAACTGCCAGCTAACCTCTAACTAGGTCTTTACCAATCAGGAATTACCAACTTATCTCTAACTCGGGACTTCACCAATTAGGAATGGCTAACTCACCTTTAACTAGAAACTTTAAGGCTAGTATTCCACTGTAACCAGTCACACATTTCTTTGTCTTGCTGCTGAGAACAGCTTATTAAAGTTTTCCCCCCATGATCCTTCGGTGAAGTTCCAAATCTCCTGTGATCTTCAGCTGCTTGATTCATGAATCACTGTTTGCTCAAATAAACTCTTTAAAATTTTAGTGTGCGTAAGTTTATCTTTTAACAAGCTGTTGGTTATTTGTAAATAAAGACAAACTTTTTGACCTCGAGTCCCTCATAAGTCAGGCACAGAGACCAACATGTCAGCTGATAATAGCAATACAAAGTGATAAATTCAGCCAGTGACAGGAGTTTGCACAGGGTGCGTGGAAGGGCAAAGGATTATTCTATTCTAATACTGAGTGATATGGTTTGGTTGTGTTCCCACCCAAATCTCATCTTGAACTGTAGTTTCTATAATCCCCACGATTCATGGGAAGGACTGAGTGGAAGGTGATTTAATCACGGGGGCGGTTACCTTCATGCTGTTCCCATGAGAGTGAGTGAGTTCCCATGAGATCTGCTGATTTTATAAGGGGCTTTTCCCCCTTTTGCTCAGCACTTCTCCTTGCTGCTGCCATGTGAAGAAGGACGTGTTTGCTTCCCCTTCTGCCATGATTGTAAGTTTCCTGAGGCCTCCCCAGCCATGCCGAACTGAGTCAATTAAACCTCTTTCCTTTATAAATTACCCATTCTCAGGTTTATCTTTATTAGCATCATGAGAATAGACTAATACACTGAGGGAATGTACACAGAAGCCTTCTTAGAGATAACACCTGTCTGAGAAATGAAACCATTAGTTAAGAGAGCAAGACTAGGACTGGGCAGGAAGAGTAAACTCTTTGGCCTTGATGAATGTACCATGTTAGTGTGGGGACAAGGTTGTGGGATGAGGGCATGAGGAATGATGATAGTAGAAGGAATATAGTGTAGAGACAAATTTTGCAAAGTCCATAAATTGCCAAAGACATGACCTAAATAGATTAAACAGAATGGTAGATGATATGTATTCTTTCTGGGTAGGAGTGGGGGTGCTAAAAGGTAAAGAGAAAAACAGTAGGTCCAAATCCTCAGAGATTCCTTCTGTGTTCTGAATAGTTACAGCAAAAGTCTATTTTCACTTTTAGTGGGCTGGTCAGCATCTGGGTGAGTAGTATTTGTAGATTTCCAGGCTTCTGTGGTTTGGAGGTTTATGATAAGGATTTTATTTTTGGATAGGAATCAGAGTTCCTGCAAACTGATCCTGATCCTTGACTCGAGCCACCTGGCTATGAAAGAGTATGTTGCAAATGGCTGTAGTCACATGGCTCTGGCAGTAAAGGTATGTTGAAAGGCAGTTCTCCATGGATCTCTTTCACTTCTTACATCTTGTGAGCAGAACTAATAAAGCTATTTTTCTTTTCAAAGATGTTTGTATAGTAAACAGTCTTGGAAAACAGAGGTAAGATCTCTCTCCAGAACAGAGGGCAGGTTTGTTTGCTGTCCAGTATAATAATATCTCTCTCTAGGGCAAAGATAGAGAGATATTATTTTCTTTAATGGGCAGGTTTGTTTATAGCCCATTAAAGGAAAATAGAGTTTTCCTAAACTTGGGATTCCTTGGCTATTGTAACCAAATTCATATTCAGTTGCTCACTGCTTGAAAAGTCAGACATGAAAAGTGAGGATTGGTGGGAGGAAAGCAGATTTCTTCAAGTGCTAGAAGCTTGAGGAAATGGCCTGACTCAACTCTCAAAAAACCATCTCAAATTCTCAGTTTGTCTAAAGAGGTTTAAAGGGTAAAGGTGGCATGGAAACTATGCACCAGCATGGTGCAGGGTGCAAGTCTGCTTGTAATTTTCTGGTGACTTTTTTCAGTAATGGACCAACCAGAGGCCTCGCTGGCATCATCTCAGTGGGGGTTGGGTTATGGATTAACTGCACAACCAATTTCTTCTCAGAAGGGAGAAAATTACAACTGCTATCTCCACTTTATGCCTAGATTATTTCAATATTGGCATCTGGAATTCTCTAGCAAGCAGTTATGTGGAACAAGGAACAAAGGGAGGGAGGGGTTACTTGTAGAGTAAGCTAGCAAATTGGCTATACTAGTTACATTATGATGCAAACCTCCTTCATATGTTGACCCAGCCCACCTTCATTACCCCAGTGAGTCTTAGCAGAACAAGGGATTGATGTGAACAGGAAAACTCATGCTACCTGTTGTGTTGGAAATAAGAAAGTCCTTTGTGTCTAATCCAGAGTCTCGTGGCTTTTGCAATTATCCATGAAATTGTGGCAGGATAAATTGTTAGCTTGCATGTTGGTAAATAGCTTAGGTCTTCACAGTTCTTGACAGGCAGGACACTGGGGCAAGACTCCAAACTGCAGCAGGATCATGATAAGGGTGGCTTTGAACAACACACTTGAAGTTAGGCATTATTCAGGTAGAACAGAGCTAATAGTTTCTGCTTGATCCATATTGATAACGAATTTGACAAGTTTCTATCACACAAATCACTCAGGAAATCAGTGTTAATGGAAATGATTATATGGGGGACTATAATTTTATTTACAGTATGTAAAAGTTGAAAAACATAGGGACATAAATACAATGTCTAATTAAATTCTGTTTTAATTCCTTTTGGACCACTTTTCATCCACTTCCATTCAAAGTCTGGATGATGGAAAAGATAAATAAGGTGATCATTAATGTATACATAAATTTTCCATTTTATTTTTCATATTATAAAGTGACATGATAGACTGAACTGAGCCTGAGCTTGAGATTTGTCGAAAGCAGATTTTCCTTTATCATCAGCAGTCATTTTAAATATACCAAGGAGAATATGCAACACTGGCACTTATGAGACGTGACTTGAGTTGCTACACTTTGCCTTGGGGGAAATTCCAGTCTTGTGAAAGTTACCGAAATGAAATACGTCTCAGTAAGTTTACTGGAGGAACACCACCACAATTTGGTTAAGAGCACAGATAATGAAGATACACTGTCCAGGTTTGAATTCTGGCTTTATGTCTACAGCCATACCACCCTGAGTGTGCCTGATCTCATCTGAATTCTGTCTTTATCATTTACTAGCTGTGTGATCTGAAGTAAGTTACTTAACCTTTCTAAGCCTCAGTGTTCTCTTTTGTAAGATGGGGATAATAGGACTTACCTGATAGGGTTTTAGGGTTTTTGTGAAAATTAAATGAATGCATACACATGTATAGTTGTGCTTAGAATGGTATCTGGCACATATATGTACTCTAAGTGTTTGGTATTATACATATATATTATTGGTAAATAAACTAAGACCAGTATTTCATACCATAAAACTGAGAATAATATCTGAAATAACTATTATTTGAATTTTTCCCTTCCCTCTAAAATAATGTTAACTTGCTTACAAATAATTACCTGTGTGGAATCCTCCGCAAATAGTCATTACTCTAATTAGTTCATGGAGGATATGTTGGGCCAAATAGTTACAGCAAATACTTAATTTTCCTTTACAGAGTTAATGATTCTTAACCCTAACAATTTATCATTCAAAACATCTGAGTGGCTACTATGTGCAAAGTTACATATTGGCCATCTTTTAGCTCAAAAAGATTGTTCCCTACTAATTCTGAGACTAGTAAAAGTCCTCTGTAAAACTCTTTGTTAATCATGAGGGTATTGGGGCTGACAATATGATACTCCAAAGCACGGCACCTTGGCATGCTGAGTACTGTGAACTAAAGGAGATTGAAAGACTGAGAAGCACAGTCTCTCCGCTCCTCTCCCGTCCTCCTATCTGTTGCCCCTCTTTCTACCACAAAGCGAGTCATCGAAACCGGAATTCCTCTTTCCCAAGGTGGGTCATGAAAACTAGAATCTCTTTCTTCCAAAGCAAGTCATAAAACCTATAAAGGTCACTCTCTCCCTTCTTCCTTGTAAACTCTCATTCCAGAGGGGTCCTGCCCCATACCCAGGAGGAAAGAAGGCTACCCAGGGAGGCCAAAAATAATCTGATCAGTCAGACTTCATTGGGTTCTGCCCTCAGTCTATCACCTTTTGGTTCAATCACACTTCTACATGGCTACCCATTCTTCATTGATCCTAAGCACACAGATAGACGGGTTTTCTGGGGTCTTTGGGTCTTCATCTCTGAAGTTTCCCACATCACATAAAACTTTGGTTAAGTAAATTTGTTATGCTTTTCTCTTGCTAACCGGTCTTTTGTTACAGAAATGTCAACTGTGCTGTGTGAGGAAAAGTGTCACATCATTCTGCCCCTACAAGTGCATAAAGAGGTCTGTTGCTTACAAAGTATCTGGCACGTAATAAACATTCAAAAAAAAAAAAAAAAAAAAAAAACAATGTGTCATTAGCACTATCAGGCCAGGCCTATTGTGGAGTGTCTGTAAATGCAGGTGGTGCTAAGTCTGACCACAAAATAACTGAAATCATGGATTACCAATGATTGGTAGTTGGGTTGGGTTGGTAGTTTAAGTAATTTTTCCACACTTCATGGGTATAGGCCTTTTGTCCTGTGACCCTTGCATTTTAGACTACCTGTCTTTATCTGTTTTAGCTTTATTTTTAGTGGGTAGATGAAAAGTCAGCATGTTCTTATTTGTTCTTAGAATTTGAGGAACTCTGTGATCAGAAACCTTCTTGTGTGTGTGTGTGTGTGTGTGTGTGTTTTCTTTTTTCTTTTTTCATTTTACAGCCTAACTTCCTCTTGGGTCTCATATAGCTTAGTCTATTTTCTAACATGAACTTCCTTTCTTTCTGCATAACAGTGTCTGAATTTGCAGGACTCTATACCAAATAAATATTGTTAACTGATTGGTAATCTGTGATTTCAGTTATCTTGTGATCAGACTTAGCACCACCTGCATTTACAGATGCTCCACGATAGGCCTGGCCTGACAGTGCTAATGACATACTGTTTTTTGAATGTTTATTATGTGCCAGACATTTTGTAAGCAAAATCTCATTTAGTAATGCTAAACTGTACTTAAAACATCTAGTTATTTAGGAGTCACATAGCTGTAAAAACAGCCCACTTGTCAAATCCAATAATTATGAGTATTACTTATCATATTTTATGCTGGGCTAGGTCTAAAGGCATATGTAGATACTGCATATCCTAATATTTTTTTCCAAGGCAAAATGTAGCTATTAGGTCAAACTGTGAAGTTTAATTATGTTGACACATAGAGTAAGGAATAAGGCATAAAATATTTGGGATTTCTATTCATATTTAAAAAGTCACAGAAAATTACATTTCTCGACCCTTTTTTTGCACATTTTAATTATGCAGAACGTAATTTTAACTAACTATTTTTCCTTATCAGAAAAGAGTGTCTTCTCTCTATCTCTGGCAATATCAATATTGATATATATAAAGGACACTATATACGGGTACCTTTCCCAAGGCTCCCAAGGTCCCTTTCATAACCCAGACTATGGGTTTACTCCATAATGTTCTACAGTCCTGGTGGGGTCTGTTTCGCAGTTTCCAAACTGTGAGGAGGTTTGAAAACCATCCAGTCCCATTTCTTGTTTTTACAGATGGTGAAATGAAGGCCCAGAGAGATAAAATTAACCTAAGCAAAGTCATTGAAGAATAGGAAAGAGTGGTGTAAAATCACACTGCTAGAAAAAAAAAACTTCCTTCATAATTAATTTTGAAAATTCCATGTCTAATCTGGAACTAAATATACCCTGTAAAAGAAAATTCCTTGAATACCATGGATAATGCATTCTAATATCTAACAACGTTTTTAGTCAGAAGTGTCATTCTTGAGTGTAATAACCTCTTTTCATGCAAATTAAGCCTATTTCCACTTGTTAGATGCTTAATAGAGATGGATGATAGTCACTAGTAATTATAATCACACACATGTGTATTAAAATATTTGTCAGTGTTATGCTCCATTATTTTCTTTGTACTTACTAAAGAATTCAACATTTAAAATTTTCTAACGTAAGTCTTTGCTTCCCATCCCCAGTTACTGAGACAGAAATCTTGATATCATGATTTGCTTCTCTATATTTTTCGCTTTTACCTCTAATAAATTACTAAGGCCTGTTTGGTTTTGTTTCTTTGGTAGCCCTCAAATCTCCCAACCTCAATGTCACAACTTTAATTTATACCACGATCATTTCTCACGTTTCTCACATTATCACATTTCACCTGTGATAATTGTTGGTTGATTAGTCAGCAATTATTGTGACAACAGGCAATTCTAAAATTTTGGTTGTTTAATGAGCAAACAAACACTTATTTCTTGTTTGTGTTACATGAAGACAGTAGGTTAAACGCAGGCTTGACTGGGCTGGGTGGGGCTTGCCTGAGTCTAGCCAGGCTTGCCTGACTTTGGCTGGGCTCCATGTCTTATTGTCATTCTGGGACTCAGGCTGAGGCAGAAGTTCCGGTTTGAGGCTAACTAGTCTCATGGCCAAGGGAAGAAGCTCAGGAAGGACAGAACCACATCACATACACTTAAAACTTCTGCTCAGAGGTGGCATATGTCAAGTCTACCAAGATTTTGTTGGCAAAAGTGAGTCCTGTGGCCAAGTTCATAGTTGTTAGGATAGGGCAGTATGCTATACCCACAGGAGAGTATGCTCAGAGTCAGGAGGGAGCAAACAATCGCAAACAAATAATGGAGTCTATCACACTTGGTAGCCTGCTTACAGTTGTGTTTCTCTCCAATTCAGCCTCCTCACTAACTCACAAACAGGATCAGGTGATACTCAGCAGGGTTAGAATTAAGTCCAGTCTCCTAACCACAGCTTCAAGGCTCATGTTAATCTGGCTCCTTTATACCTAATGTTACTTTCATCCCTCTCCATTCCCCATCTGAAACCCTATCCTCTAAGCATAGGAAACCTGTATTAGTTCCCCAGAATAAGCCAAAAGTCATATCTCTCTATTGTTAGGGTCTCTGCTCATTTTCTTTCCCCTCTCAGGAACACTTCTACACACATTTCACCTGGCTCACTTCTGCTGGTCCATCAGCGCTCTCCTGACTCTTCAAACAGACTTCAGAACTCATTTTATGTTTTCCCAGAGTATCCTCTGCCCCTCTATCAATACTTACCCCACTGAATTGTAATTGGCTGATTACGTATTTACATCTCTCATTACACTGAAAACTCTCTGGGATGGACACAATTTCTATTGTATTGCACCCCAGTCCTTGGCACAATAACTTATTTAGCAATTGTTTGTTAAATTCATGAGAAAATAATTTTTTTCTGCATCATGTTACTACTGTATATGTAAAGTTAACCTGATTATAGTACTTTCTCAAAAACTTTCAAATCATTTTCCTATGCAATGAGAAAATTGCATTTAGGGATTTTGCATTTTATGCTTATGGAATGTATCTCATATATACGGCATAGCTCTACTTTATTAGTTTGGCCACTTTGGGGGAATATGTAACAACTTTGGATTTCAGACTCTTCATCTGCAGTACAAGAACAATGCATGTTGGAATAATTTTGAACATGAAGTAATATTGCATACACTAGGTACACTAAATCCAAACATGTAATAAAGTGCCTAAAAACATATTTTTTAAAGTTTCATTATTTCTTTCATTTCTGATCATTGTGAATTGACTTTTAACTTTTTTTCTCTCTACCATGCCCCAAGGAAAAAAAAAGTTGCTAGTAAATACAGTTTCTACTAGTTGAAACAGGGAGGAAATACTAGTTCAAATTGTCTAAGTTTATCCAGTTAGATGGTAGCAAGCTAGGATAAAAACTATCTTTCAATTTCCTATTCAGTGTAGTATCCACTTTTATCTGTCTCTCTCTCTCTCTATTTTTTTTTTTTTTTTTGCCTGCGTAGACATCACTCAGTTTTCTTTCAAGGAAATGTCTAAATTTACTATTTGTAAAACAAAAGTACATTGTTAAACTTTAATTTATTTATTTTTTTGATGCGGGGGAAGAGACACACAGGTTCTTTCTTTGCAAGGCAGGATTTTTTCTTATATTTGATTATGCGAACTTTTGGGGCCTGAATTGTCAAATAAACATTCAATTTCCTCATTTATTCATTGATTAGGCCTTTATTAAGAGCTGGGGTGAAAGAAGATTTAGTAACCTCTTCAGAGAAATACACCTTGAGAGAGAAATAGAATCTTCTAGAAGAGAAGAGGAAAGAACAACATCCTTGGCCAGGACAGTCCTGGAAAACAATAACCTGAACATCGCTGTGCGTGATGGCTCCTGTCTATAATCCCAGCTACCTGGGACTCTGAGAAGGAGGATGCCTTAAGTCCAGGATTTTGAGTCCAGCCTGAGCAACATAGTGAAGGCCTGTCTCTAAAATAATAATAATAATAATAATAATAATAATAATAAAACACCCTAAACATCCTTCTGAATGAAGGATGTTTCTTATTTCTCTAATATCACAGAACTATGCAGACAGCTCTTCGTGAGGTCTTGACTATAGTACAATGATTTTTATTATTGGCCACCTTCACCCTGCTCCTATACAGACTATAAATTTCTGGGCAGCAGAAATCATCTCTCTTTCATCTTGGATTACCTAGCACCTAGCACAGTGCCTTGAACATAGTAGGAACTCAAAATGCTTGAGAGGCACATGCCTATGTTTTAAAATGTCTGATTTAGGTAATTAGGTCCTCTTGATCATTTTGCTGGTCTGAGGCTGATGGACATTAACTGATAAACAGACCATCATTGCTTAAATCTCCTCTCTTGCGTGTTCTGGAGACACTACCTCTATTACGTGTTCTTTACTTGCCCTTACTCACTTCCTCTTTTCACCTCTCTTTCCGTACTTCTTTTTTATTTGTTGCTGCTCCTATTCATTAAGCCATTTGAAATTGTGGGCTTGCTTTCCTGGTTGGGCAGCTTCTGTGACCCTAAAGGAACTCATGATTCAATCCTTCATATGAATACTTCATAACACATTTGAAGATAACCTTTTACTTGCACACTGGATGTGCACCAGAATTTATTCTTATTTTCTCTATTTCCTACAGTATAAAAGTCAAGTCCCTTACCAAGATTTTCACTTCAGAGACTTCAGATCCCATTGCCCTTGATGGGGTTCAGGACTCACTATCCCAAAATATGGAACCTTGGCATATTGGATATTTTAAGCTGAAGTAATTTGAGAAAACTGAATAAATGGGAAAGTCACTCTCACATGCTTTCCCGCTCCTGCCACTGGCCTTCTTCCTGTCATAAAACCTGGGAGGATATTCTGACCCTCCCCTGAAGAAGGTCATAAGACTCTCATATGAGAGATGCTTTCCTTATACCCAGAGGACAGGAATATCCTTCTCTCTGAAGATGAAGGGTCACAGAGAAGAATCTGAACAAACAGGCCTTTTCCCAGTTAATAGTAAACTGGAAGAAGTTTATTACCATTAGATGATACTCTTTTTGCCCTGTCATATTTCCTCAGACTGTCCACTCTTCATCAAACCTACTATAAAAACAATAACCTGAACATCGCTGTGCGTGATGGCTCCTGTCTGTAATCCCAGCTACCTGGGACTCTGAGAAGGAGTCGGGCACAGTGGCTCACGCCTGTAATCCCAGCATTTTGGGAGGCTGAGGCGGCCAGATCACGAGGTCAGGAGATTGAGACCATCCTGGCTAACACAGTGAAACCCCATCTCTACTAAAAATATGAAAAATTAGCCAGGTGTGGTGACGGTCACCTGTAGTTCCAGCTACTCGGGAGGTTGAGGCAGGAGAATGGTGTGAACCTGGGAGGTGGAGCTTGCAGTGAGCTGGGATCCCGCCACTGCACTCCAGCCTGGGCCACAGAGCGAGACTCTGTCTCAAAACAAAACAAAACAAAACAAAAAACATTCAGGTTGAACTGTTTCTTCAGGTCTTCATTTCCTTTTGAAGGCTCTGGTATCATATAAAATTTATATTAAACACATTTCTATGCTTTTCTTTCATTACTTTTTTTTTTTTTTTTTTGAGACAATGTCTTGCTCTATCACCTAGGCTGGAGTGCAGTGGTGCAATCATGGCTTACTGCAGCCTTTACCTCCCAGGATCAATCAATCCTCCCACCTCAACCTCCTGAGTAGCTGGGACTACAGGCATATGCCATCATACTCAGCTAATTTTTTGTAGAGATAGTGTCTTCCCATGTTGCCTAGGCTGGTCTCAAACTCCTTGGCTGAAGCAATCCTCCCACTTTGGTCTCCCAAAATGTTGGTATTACAAGTGTGAGCCACTGTGCCCAGCCCCTTTTGTTAATCTTAATTTTGTTATAGGGCCTCAGCCACGAACCTAGGATGAGTAGAAGGAAAGAAAGATATTTTTCCTCCTCTCCATCCCGTATATTTCCTGGCTCCTTTTCCCCACCTTTCTCCAAAGATCACAGATTTTAGCTAATTATGGCTTTTTGCCATTCTTCAAACACATTCTGCTCTTCCACATCTCTGAACTTGTTTTTTGTTGATCCCTTTGCTAGAAAGCACTCCCCTTCTTTGCCTCTTTTAGCAAAATCCTACTTCTCTTTCAGCCTCTACTTTATGAAGACGTCACTACTTCTGTCTCTAACTCTCCGTAATTTCCAGATGAATGAATGAATGAATGAATGAATGAATGGTTTACTTGACAGTTCAGATTTGTTCCACATGAATTTACTACCTCTCTCCTATAAGTCTGTTTTTAAAACTTGTTTTGATTTGATACTCCTGACGGATTAATTAATTTGATTTGTCTTTTTCTTATTCTAGCTTGGGATCCCCTTCAAGTAATTCTTGAGTCAATTTTTTCAATATCATGATGAGGATATAATAATATATTATTTTGTAGATATTCTTCATTTTTCGCCATATGTAGGCTGTTGGTTTAACCAATTTATAAGCCCGGTGCTGGCTGAGGCTCGAGTCTTTACTTATTTTTGTGTACATTTAGGTTTCCACTGTCTTAAGACTCAAAGCCTAAAAATAGTCATTATTCTCTTTGACGAGTCTTAATATGACACATATGCCTGTAATAGTGTGCATTTAATACAGGATGGATTTCTTTTTAAGTGCAGATGGTTATTATTATGGAAAATAAGACAAAAAAACCCCACACTGTATCTTCTAAGAAAACTGAGTGAGAGAAGGAAGTTACTGTCTGACTTCCGGTTCATCGGAGAGGCTTAATGACTCACTAGAACAGAGGACCCGTTGGGAATTCTCAGTTCCGTTGGGGAAGCCTTATGCCTGGACTCGGAGCCAGCCGCTGTGGTCTGCATCCCAACTCCACCGCTTGGCAGCTATGTGACTGGAGCAAGTGATAAACTCCCCGTGCCTCTGTTTCCTTTTCTGTAAGATTGGGAATAATAATGATGTACACATCACAGGGTTCTTAGGAGAACTAAGGGAGTTAATATTTGTAAAGCCCTTAGAACAGTGCTGGACACATGGTTAAGCACTGTAAAGTGTTATTATTTCTGCTTTAGAATTTTTTCCACTTGTTTTTTAAGTTGGTGAAAAAAAAAATGCTTGTTCTCACTCTTCTGGGTTTCGATTGGAGGAATCAGAAAACAGTACAAGACTTTGAAGTTCTAAATAGGTTCCGCTAACCACCATAAATTGCGACCCTGTCCCCCCGCCCCTCCCCCTCACAACTATTTGAGGATGCTGCCCTCTCGTGGTCACTCGGAACTGCTTGTATAGCTCAGCCAGTTTGAATTGTATCAAAATTTTCTTTGTCTCCACCTTCCTTTAACTTAAAGGCTCATTTGTTAAAAGTTAAAGTATTTCCGTCTGTGCATTACTCAAAGCATATCTGCTAATAACAGAAACCAAGGTGGATTTCAAAAATTTGAATGACAAATATAATTGTTATTTGAATGGTTAGAAATGATTAGAACATGATGTATGAAATTACAAAATGTATTTTCTTAAGTGTTTTGTTGATATGTTTGAAAATGAGACAAATAATGTCTAAGTTCATGAGGATCAAGAGGAGGTCTCTTTGATAGTAATGTAGGCATTCCTTTTAGGAAAAAAAATTATGACCTCTAGCAGGTGTAGGTATATTTCATCTTAAAATTTAGGTTTTTATATTAAGATTTTATTAGTTTGGCAACATATTTCCCAGAATTAAAGAGACAAAACTTATAGTCATTAAAGTGATAACTTATGCATGTGTAGGAAGTCTATTAATATTACAGATTTTATGTTTTTCATGATCAAATTTTCTTTAGTCAATGCCCCAGCTGTCTAAACCCTGTCTCTTCAGGAATCTCATACACAGAGATTTATTTTCAGGTGAATTTGTGAAAAAAATTTTCTTTGCCAATTCTTTTGATAACTTACGTAACTCTGGAGTACAGTTTGAGGAAGGCAGCTCATCTCCACTGGGTGCACCATTATGCAATTCCCAGCACCAAAAGAGGAACTTCAGAAGATCCGTGACTATTTATTTACACATTCGTTATCGTTTCTACTCGAGAATAAAGAATGAGTTTGAACTCTGAAAGCTCAGCCTGCAGGAAGCCCCATCAGTCTCTCCACACTTCTGCTGTCTTTCCTATTGTAGGCGGAACATTATTCAAACCACAGGCTCCAAACTCCCAGGTAACTGAAGCCAGCAGGAAGCTCTGTTTGATATCAAGTATGTTCTTTATCAACCTTTTTGTTGTGATGGGAAGAAATGAACCAGCTTTACTTTTATCTTGCCCTGTGTTAACATTACGCAGTAGGTGAATGCTTTATTGGTATGCCTTGGCCAAAGTCTTTGATATATACTGATTTTGTGGTCTTAAATTTTCCATATTAAAAACATTTTTAATGGTTTTCCATCTACCCATACCAACCATAAAGTTTCACATGTTCATGTGCTTTTTTTAAAAGCATATTTAAAATTCTGCTGATAGGAGTCACCGCATGGAAAAGACAACTTGATTTTCCTTATTAGATGCTGGGAGACAGAAGCCCTTCTGCCATCAGACAGAGTCAAACATAACAATGCAATCCTGAACTTTGGGGTCAACATTGTAGACTCTACTGAACACTCAGTCTTCATGCTTTTTTGTGTTAGAAAGACTCATGTAAAATAAGAAAATGAATTGCCTTTATTTTTTTCCTCCACAAGTAGCTGGTTTTCAATGAGCAAGCTAGTTTTGTTTTTTGACACACAGGTAAACTATATATTGCATCTACTCTTCGTTCTTTGAAGAATATTATTGTGTCATCTTGTTTGGATTCAGTGTCAGTTTTATAGGGAAGGTACCAGTTTGAGCAAAATATAGACATTTAAAGCAGTACACATGTTTAAAATGATCTTAAACTTGTGTCTTTATCTTTCCTACATCTTCTTCTGTGATGCACGATCAATTTTGGATGTTGTTTGTTCCAAATCCCCAGAATTCAAATAATTGAAGGCAAGGAATTCACATTTTCTCAGAAGAAAATTTCATGAGAACATTTTATACTTTTATTTTAGACCAACATTTAATGACCAGTACCTTTTAGTACCTTTTGTGATTTAAAGTCTATAAATATGTTTTTTAGTACCTGTTGTGATTTAAAACCAATAAATACTTTAAATATCAACTATCTGAGAGCTATCTTCATTCCAGTATTAGAAACAATGCATTTATTTAAACACATAATTTTCTTACCCCAGAACCATTGTAACCTTCTCACAAAATTAGTGTATCGAGCAAACCTCCATTTGACATTATTGCCAGAATATTTAAGGACTATTAATGAAAAGGAATAAATACATGAAAAGACTATTTTATTGTTCTTATTGAACTTTTCATTTGAAACCAGTGTCTCAATCTTAGTGCTACTGACATTTTTGGCTGCATAATTTTTTGCTGTAGGGGGCTGCCTTGGGCCTTCTACGATATTTGGCAGCGTCCCTGGTCTCTACCCACCAGGTGCCAGTAACACTCCCTCCCGCATTGTAATAACCAAAATGTTTTCAGACATTGCCCAATGTCCTCTGAGGAACTGAATTCTTACCTCCTGCCAGAACTACTGTTTTAAACCAAAAAACTGTGTACCTCATTGCTTCTCTTGCAACATCTCCAGTCAGGACTTGGCCATTTTGCATGGCTTCCAAGCTCAGATGTAGGATATATGGTCACATATATGTAGCTATATGTCTCCGTAGTTTTCTACTTCTTTTCTATCTCCCTCCCTTCAACCTATAGCATGCTTCCCCACAAATATGTACATGTTGAGGTTAAATTTGCATTATGTTGGCCATCACAGGCTGGAGACTCCAGGACACCTACGTTTGCATTGTGATCACTCTCCCAAGCCGAAGTTAGTGCACCCCCAACCTGCCACTTTTTTTTTTTTTTTTTTTTTTGAGATGGAGTCTTGATCTTTTGCCCAGGCTGGAGTGAAGTGGCACGATCTTGGCTCACTGCAACCTCCGCCCCCCAGATTCAAGTGAATCTCCTGCCTGAGCTTCCATAGTAGCTGGGATTACAGGTGTTGAACTCCTAACCTCAGGTGATCCACCCGCCTCGGGCTCCTGAAGTGCTGGATTACAGGCATGAACCACCAGGCCCAGCCAGTGCATCCCTAGAAGGATGATCACACCTGTTTCATAGGTGCTGTGGGATTACATAAGGAACTGAATTGAAGGAAAACTAAATTCTAGATCATTTTCTTTGTGACAGGCATGAGGTAGGCGATGTATTTAGGTTACCTCGCTATACTACATTCTCCCAACATTTTACATAGAGAGAAATTGTGATGCTGAAAGACAGAAGAACTTTTTCAAGGGCATACTGGTGTCAAATAGAGAAGTCATCTGTGCTTTCAAGGTACCTAAAGACTCTCACAGTTCCTGAAACATGGGAAGTTCTCAAGTATTATTCAACCACTTGTCTTTAGGAGGACCAAGGTCTGGTTTGTTGAAGTTTTACTCCATCAAAAATCAAATCTAGCAATGTATTAACCCTGCCCATTCTATTCATTTGGATAATAATCCAAAATACTCTGGTAAATTAAGAATTTTATTCAGAGTCCAATTCTTTTTTATCTTCTTGTTAAGATTCATGTTAACCTTAATTCAATTAGTTGTGAGGTTTACAGTGATGAGAGTTAGTTAAGCATATTTGCTAAAATGTGCTTATTTCTGTGGCTCCTGGTAACCCCTTCTCACCTGGATTGCTTTTACGTCTGTGCTTTGTTTTTAATCACTGGCAGACGCAAAAGTGAATCTGTGAGAGAATCCTATGGTTCTTTGGGCTGCTGGTAATGAACTTTTGACAAAGACCTGATCTGCAAGGAAACAGACATAGGTAGCAAAAAGAGTTGAAAATAAGTTATTTTTTCAGATTAAAAAATTTTTTTTCGGCTGGGCGCGGTGGCTCACGCCTGTAATCCTAGCACTTTGGGAGGCCGAGGCGGGCAGATCATGAGGTCAGGAGATCGAGACCATCCTGGCCAACACAGTGAAACCCTGTCTCTAGTAAAAATACAAAAAAGTGAGCCGGGCATGGTGGCGGGGGCCTGTAGTCCCAGCTACTCGGGAGGCTGAGGCAGGAGAATGGCGTGAACCCAGGAGGCGGAGCTTGCAGTGAGCCCAGATGGTGCTACTGCACTCTAGCCTGGGCGACGGAGCGAGACTCCGTCTCAAAATAATAATAATAAATAAAATAAAAAAATTTTCAGGTGGAAAGAAACATTGAGCAGAAAATGAGATAAAGCAACAACACCAGTAACGTTTAGAAGAGGGCTGCATTTTTCTCAGAGAGATTTTCATTTTGATCATTTCTATTGGAACATGTCATGAAAATTCCTTGGTATTAGAGAACATGGCCAGAGCAGAGAGAACAGCTCTGTGGGCTTTCTTAGAGCGGGAGTCCATGTTGGAACAAGGCCCTGATGTCTTCACCTCGCCACTGGTGTTCTTACTTAGGGGATCTCAGGCCCATGTGTTTGCAGATAGGGGAACATATGGAATGGTTTCTCCATTAGCAAATAATTGAACCCACTGGAAGGATGGTGGGCCTGTTTAAGGGACAACATGGAGGCCATGTCACCTGAGGTTTTTTGCCTATTCTACTTAGTCTTATTGTCTTCTTTCAGCGGTAAGAACTATGATTTTATTCCTGGAGTTACATAATCCCAGAGCTGGAAGGACTGTATATTCAGGGCTTAAAACAAAACAAAACAAAACAAAACTCTTTAAAGGCCACAGGACACTTCATTCTGGAAAAAAAATCTCATATGGAAAAGAGCTGAAAAAAGTGGATCCACCCTGGTCAAAGCTGTTTATGCAGGGTTACAGGTTGCTGGTGTGCCTGGCTCAGCTCATGTCCTCTCAGACATGTGTCATCTTGAACACCACCGGGGCTCCTGGGGACTCTGTATCCAACCTCAGAAGATAGAAGGCCCTCGATGATGAGGAAATAGCAAGTTTGAGTGGGATGCCCAGACCATGTGGTTGGCCTCCGATGCTCAGTCCCTCTGCACTAAATTATATAGAAGGTCACTGGCCACCAGACCATCTCTGCTGGGATTTCAGACCTCCCCAGGGTGACGGAATGAGAGTTCGGGATTGTGGCTTGTATAAGACTCTATTCTGGTGACTTTCATACTGGTAACTGGGGCTTCCAAAAATGCTTCCCAGGGTTTTGGTTACAGTTACAGCAGCAAAAAAAATCCTGCCAAGTAGCTTTTAGAAATATTTCCTATTTTTCATTTTGAAATTGCCACCTGGTGAACCCGGGAGGTGGAGCCTGCAGTGAGCTGAGATCTGGCCACTGCACTCCAGCTTGGGCGACAGAGCGAGACTCCGTCTCAAAAAAAAAAAAAGAAATTGCCACCTGTCATTTATCTAATTCTTGTGATATTGTTTTGGTGCAGCAACATTTGTGATCATATGCCCATCACAGAGAAAGGCTAAGACACAAAAGAATAAACACCGCCAACACATAGAGGCCATTTCGGAGTATGATTTTCTAATTTTCGGTTCAAACAACATTGATGAACATTTTTTTTTTTTTTTTTTTTTTGAGACGGAGTCTTGCTCTGTTGCCCGGGCTGGAGTGCAGTGGCCGGATCTCAGCTCACTGCAAGCTCCGCCTCCCTGGTTTGCGCCATTCTCCTGCCTCAGCCTCCCGAGTAGCTGGGATCACAGGCGCCCGCCACCTCGCCTGGCTAGTTTTTTGTATTTTTTAATGGAGACGGAGTTTCACCATGTTAGCCAGGATGGCCTCGATCTCCTGACCTTGTGATCCGCCCGTCTCGGCCTCCCAAAGTGCTGGGATTACAGGCTTGAGCCACCGCGCCTGGCAATGAACATTTTTAATGTATGAAAAACAGTTATGCTGTCATTTGCATTGGTAACTGTGCAGAGCAAAATTTAATAAGATGGAATGGAAACTCTACTAAACAAGAGAGGAAAATGTATAAAAAATTAAAATGACAAACCAAGGTTAGTAGGGTGTTGCAAAAACCATTTATGCATACCAAGATGGAGCCAAATGAAATATGGGCTCAACTTGCCAGAAAATATTTTAAATTTTTATAGAAAATCCCTTCAAAATATAAAATTATAATTTTATATTTATATGGGCTGTTTTTCTAGAAATGTTGACGTTTGTTATCTGCTTTTAACTATCAGTTATTTATATTTGAATGTTAAGGGCTATGAATGTAGAATAGTTGTCAGATTTCAACAGTTCTAAAATAAACGCCTTAATTTCACATGAAACCTATTGCAATAAATAGTATTTCTGGCTAGGTATAAAAGACATTGGTTTGTTTTCCAATAAAATTATAATTCATCTGATTTATGAGCAGGAGCTTAGAGATCAACTACAATATGAAGCAGTTCAATGTTTAAATATTATTTCTCATTTCATACCTGTGATTCTAAAACCTTTCCTGTTCATACACAAAGTGAGAAAATGTGTTTCTAATCACACCAGTAACCATATACTAATAAAGACATTGCTGAAATTGAGGTGCTCTGTGTGTGTGTGTGTGTGTGTGTGTGTGTGTGTGTGTGGGTGTGTGTGTTAGTGGGTGGATGGGTTTTGTTTTTTTCTGAACTCTAATGCACCCAACATACCAGGGGATTTGGAGAGGCCGATAGAGCAAAATGCCATGAGTATCCAGTGGTGATGGTCAGCTCACAGTTTGAGAACCTGATTAACAGCTTGACCGGCCAGCCTGTGGCACCCACAGCGAGTGGCTCTGGCCACAGCTCTCGGACAGGAGAAGTGGGTTCTTCCAAAAGCAAACAACCTTCGACCCACGGTCTTCATCTGGGCCCATCAGGTCAACCGTTGTTTTACAGAACATCGGCAATTGTCTTTCTCCTTGTGTCAGGAGCCTCTCGAAACATTATACGAGGATAATTAAGTGGTGAATAAGGGTCAATGTGGACAAATAAATCAAACTGATAGTTTGAACACAGACTGATTGAGCAAAAACAAGGAATTCTGCCATGCCTGTTACTGCAGCGCTTGATGTTAACTGACTTTGTTAACATTACATCCAAAGGCAGCAAGTGGGAAAGCTTTGTGTGGGATCAAAAGCCGAGCAAAGAGACACGGGATTTAATTGTTCAGCTTTATTTTTGAAATAAAGACATGCAGCGCATCTATTTAGTTGACTTTAATGGAGCTCAAAACCAAACCCATTCTTTAGCATGCTAATTGAGCCAGAAGATGTTTTCCTCTCCTGTAACAGAGATGCAAAAAATACCAGTAGAATCATCAGACTTTTGGAGCAGAAGTTCAGAGTTTAAAAATCTGATGGGAAGTTAAGTCCCTCTATCTGATTAGACAAATTAAATATTCAAGTAAAATAATCTTATAAATATTTTAAGTCACATATCACAAGTCTAGTGGTAGTAGATGTTTGTAGAATAAGAAGCTGTTGAAATCAAATGTATTAACTTATGAAGGAGATTTTGTCAGGTAGAAGGGCAGCCTAGAAATCCTAAACAGGAAGGAGAGGCAGAGAAAGACAGAACTCTTTAAAAAGGCTTCTGTGTGTCCACAGGTTTGTTCTATGGGGAAAAAATTACTAGAAATGAAATTGAAAGAGAAATCTATCTTAGTAAGGATAAAGAGGAGCTATATATATATATATGTATGTATATATATATATATGTATTTTTTTTTACCACAAACATGCATCTTGACTATTTTATTTGAATATTAGAATTCAAGTTTTCCTGGCAGTCAAAATCTCACTTCACTATCCACCTCTAATGTCACAGAAATAAATATGTAGTTTAAGCTATAATTTTATGTCATGTTAATGATCTTAGTTGTTATTTTATCATCTTGTTCTAACTTACCATAATGGTGCTTGTGTCAGACAATTGTAGGACACTGGATTTAATAATATATCACATATATCTTCATACATGAATAGCATCAATCTTTAAAATGGTGATATTTAATAGTCTCACATATAAAGTGAAAGAAACATAATATAAACTTATGAAAATATATGCTATATCAATATAAGCATATGAAAATATATGCTATATTTTAATTATAAACTTACCAATGAATGAATATTATTATAAATAAAACCATTACTTTATAAAAAATCTTCTTTAATAGAAAATCTATAAAGAGAAATGAGACACTAATTACTTCTACCTTTCTGTGCATTCCATATTTTATATATAGGTTGCTTGAAGAAATTAGCAATATGGTGAATAGTAATTGCAAACAGTAATTTATGAGTTTAAAGACATTTAAATGGCATTTGTTTGCAAGCATTGATTACACAATCATTCCCATATCTGGTCATCTGTCTTCATTTTTTTATTTAAATACAAGCATTAATACCAATATGCTTAGATCAACAAAGATAACACTATTTGTTATTAATGTCATCTTTGGGCTGTGTTACTATAAAATAACTATCAAGAATAAATTATATGGGGGAAGATGGCTGTTTGCTGCAGTGCTTCTGGGGTTTTTTTTTTTCCCCATAAATATTTTCATATAAGAATTTAAGAGAAGCTCATATATGAGCTGCCTAATCTGAGAAAGTGGTCTGAGAAAGGTGTAATGGATTGTGGAGGGAAATGAAGGCAAGCTTACACCATATCCAATCAGCCTTTTTCTGAAAGGTCAGGACATTCTGTCTGGGCCCATTTGTGTTTTTGATTCTGCCGTTTCACTATTCAGTAACACAATGTAACTGTCAGTCTCAACAACAGCTCCTGGATCTGCTGGCTCCACAGCTCTCAGGGTAACATACAATATTTCACATCCACAAAACAATTCACCGTCTGCGTGGGCAAACCATATGATGACCACAGGGAGCAATATGGTCACACCCTACTGAGCACTCTTGAGGGGACTCTGCAAAGAACTATGTCTAAAAAAGAATCAGGCTTTCCTCCTCTGTGCTTTTGCTTACTTGCCAAATAGCATTTTAATGTTTCATTTTTATCAGCAGAAGTCAAATGCAAATGTTCCTCCTTCTTCTCCATTTTGGTAAAGAAAGAGAGCCTTACTGCTATGCAAAACATTTGCAGTCATGGAGTTAGGAGGGTGATAGATATTAGAAATAATTTAGCACATTAATGATGGTCTTGTTGGATTTCCCCCGTGTGTGTTTTGTTATATTATTTATTTCTCTTTCCAAACAAAACCAGACACCAGCTCAAATTTATAAGGACAAAGCATGGGTTCTGATAGTCTAGGGAGACCAAACAGCCAATGCCCTAACATAATTTCTAACCAATGAGATCTGAACTGAGCTCTGGAGAATTAATGCGTATGGTACATTTTCCAAGGATTTGGCCTCTAAAGCTACTTTTTGACCAGCTGATTTATTCAGGTTACAGTCCAGCCTGTCACTTCACTCAGAAGAAAATTAGATAAAGAAACTATTCACAGAAAATGACAGCAAAGAAAAGAAAAGAAAAAGCTTATCTTCTAAGGCATGCAGTCTGGTTCCCTCCTGTCCAATATTTATTCTTATTGCTAGATTTCCAATTCTTTTTCTATCAAAGTTTCATCAGGAATTTCCGAATTTGTCATTA